>NC_142574.1:31939722-32242777 GCF_041283825.1 Pyrus communis | reverse complement strand
AAAAGAGTTTATTACAGCATTCGAAGTTCTGCGTTCAGTTTGCCTCTCATAATATCACTTGTATAAAAAACTTTAGTGTTACGGATAATTCCATGACAATGTCGCTTTGATGCTAAAGGAGCAAAAGAGTAAGTAATTCAAATGAGTAAGAGCATTTATTACTGTATTAGATGTCCTAAATTTGGAAGAATTATATGTTTTTGTGAGATATGCCCTACAAACACGAGATGTATGTGATAGAAACATGTGGGCGCCCAAAATAGTAGCTATAAATAAAGAAATGTTTCTTCAGGGTTTGTATGGAAACTGTGCTGCAGTGCTGGAGAGGGGAAGGGAAAGTCCTACAATAATGGGTCCACACCTCTCTTGATTACTGCCTTTTTAATTTTCAAGTAAATAGTACATTCTAATAAGAAATCCTGGGATTGAAGGGTGTCTGTCAAGTGGGTGTCCTTCCGAAGGACTCCTTCGTATATATACTTTGTTTTTTTTTCTCGTAAAGTGTGCAAAAAAATAGAAGGATTAATTGAAGTTTAAGAATTGAGACAATTGGTTAACTACTATCATAGCCGTCGTACCGTGAACTTATAAATGTTGGGACTAAACTTGTTAAATTGGACGTCGGTCTAACATGTTGGGTCTTAAGTCTCATCTCGAAGAATGAGACTTAATAAAATTGCCTGGACCCAACTTCAATCATATTCGATCCCAGACACCAAACGGATTGAGCACTTATCTGAAGCTAGAGAGATTCTATCGTTCTAGTGTGCGCTCGATTCAAGGCTTGTGGGTGACTGACCGTAACAGAACTCCTCGTGGAAGAAATCACAGTGAAAGAAGAACATAGCAAGAAAAGAGAGGTTGAGTTGAGTTGGATGCAAAATTGATATCAATATAGCATGCAGAGCAAAATTCCTATCATCGGCAGTACTTTTGTTCAGCATTTATTTCACAACGAAATATGTTTAAATTAATTAAAATCGAAGTATACTCGGGAAAAGGTTCATAACAAGATTGAACAGGAACTTCAAAAAAAAAAAAAAAAAAGATAACAAGTAAATAGATGCACAGAAACACAGCCTAATTAATCAAACACCAAACTCTAGCTTCACATGCTCAAACTGCCCGTTTCCGATCAAGATTAATCTAGTTTACTTCATACCTCCCGGAAATAATGCTCTGATACGAGCACACGAGTCATACGATCCAACAGTCAAACTCACTTAAGCAGCTCAAATCCATAACGATTCACTTGTGCTTGTAAGTTCTGAAATGCCTGTTAGTGGAATTAAAAGAGCATTGCTGGTTGTTGAGTCCCACTTCTCATCATTGCACAGAATTCCGTATAGTTGATCTTCCCATCCTATTTGGTTCAAAGTAAATCAGTACAAAACACGACGGAGACAAAGTTGCAGATATTTGAAAGTCGTGAGCAAACTTACATTATCGGCATCAACCTCAGAAATTATTTCTCTGATGGTGTTGTCGTCGCCCATTCCATGCTCCTTCATAGCAGCCTCTAATTCGTCTCTTGTAATATACCTGTTAGTGGAAATTGACAAAGGAACTTCATTAACACTCATTTTATGACTGAATGATAAAAAGAAATAAACAGTTTCTTTCCTTGCAAATTATGATATTACAAGCTAATAAATATAGTAATTCGTAACTACTTATGCCTGACAAACAGGGTGAATCAATTTCAGCTTGCAAAGTTCACAAGTTGAGACTAAATTTATGAATCAATACGCGGAAAGTTGTTTGAGCACACATCTAGAAAGATCATAACGAGAAATTTATCCAAAGTTATTTATTTCCCCCAGTAGGATCAAGTAGTTGAATTTCACTTGATCAAAAACAGAAATCCAGTACGACATATGTATACAGAAGCATTGCACAAAATTTGTCAACTCACCCACTGCTATCCTTGTCAAAATACTGGAACGCTTTGTAGAGATGCTCATCTCTTTCTAATCTTTGTCTATGCATAGTCGCAGATATAAATTCTATGTAATCAATAGATCCATTTCCATCCACATCAGCCTGAAATGTGTTCCACGGAAATCAAAAAAATAGCCAGAAGCAACATAATTGAGTTCCTGGGGAATTGATAGTCACTTACAGCGTCCATGAGTTGCCTAACTTCGGTTTCAGACAGCCGCGACCCAATACGCGCTAAACCTGTCTTCAGTTCTTCATAAGTTATTGTGCCACTGTTGTCAGTGTCCATATTGGCGAACATTGTTTTAAGGCCTTTAATTTCTTCTTCAGATAGATTCTCTGCTATCACCTGGGGGAAATTTTCAAAATGTACAAAAATTATTAAGGGAAAAAGACAAATATGGTAAGAAGAAATTCTCGGGAAACTTTGCCAATATTGGGTAAAGATAGGAGCTTCGGAACATAGTCCCAAAATTACCTTCAAAGCAAGTTGCTTGAGCTTATTCATTGCCCTGAATTGCTTCATTCTAGAGAGTACTGCACTATCTATTGGCTTGTCTGATGCTACTCCGCCTACTCTGAGCCACGGGTGCTCTGAGCACACAGAATATTAAATATCAGTCAAAAGCACACGCATAAAACAAGAGCTGGTGGTAACAAGGGCCGTGTGGCTAAAAGTTGGTTATTGTAATGCTGTATATTTATCCTTTCAGCTTCTATTTAACTGCTAAATTTGGCTCGTTGATTTGGAAGCAACAGATTACTACATGGGGCAAAAAACTAAACATAGGATTATCCCTTGAACGCCAGCACAAGGCATAATTCTATCATGTCATTTCATAGGCAAATGAAAAAGATGTCGTTTCAAAAGAGATTATAACAAAGAAACATTTAAGGAGAATGGTCCATAAATCATACAAATGGAAATAATCGACGGAAATTATATCTTATACAGCATGTGTTGCTTCATTGTAACTTTCAATCCATCCAAAATAGTATTTGAGAGGTAACATACCGAGAACTTCTGCAGAAGTAATTCTCTTTGTTGGGTCCTGTGTCAGCATCCTTCTAATCAAATCTTTAGCACTGTCTGATATTGATGGCCATGGTTGACTATCAAAGTCTATTACTCCTTCCAATATGGCATCGAATATGCCCCTCTCAGTTTCTGCAATATAAAGAGCGAGATATAACGATAAGATAACTACAACCTAAGAGAACAGTGAATGTTTAGCAAGAATACACTGAATTCATATTTACCAGCCCAAAATGGAGGTACACCACTGAGTAGGATATACAGAATAACCCCTGCACTCCAAATATCTATTTCCTTTCCATAACTACGCCGCAAGACTTCAGGGGCAACATAGTAAGCACTGCCGACTATATCACGGTACACCTTTCCTGAGATGAGGACAAAGCAGGTATCGCTACACATTAGAATGTATCCACTAGATTAAAAGTTCAGATTATATATACTTAACTGAAGCAATAAAATGAAAATGAATTTTTTCGGAAAGCTTTACAAAGGAATAAAGTAGTTTATAAACATCATAATTCGATTAGCTACACTGCATAAGGTAGGAAATGGCGCAGGCTGACCACTCTTACTACTTAAACCTTCACTACAATGTATAAACAATCATATTATCGGTTCCCAGTAAACTACACAACTTTCAGTTCACAATATAACTTCTTGCCATTATAACATCTGCAACTGAACTAGATGAATAACAATTTGTAGCAAACTATTACTGGTATTTTTAGAACACATTTGGCATATATCAACAAATAGGGAATTACAAAAGCAAACTCAAAACGTTCAAGCTCAAAATTCTACAACTTGTAACAGGAAATATGAACATAGATCATAAAAATCAATGCACTCACCTTCCTCAATGAAAACAGACAACCCGAAATCCGTTGCCTTCAGCATTGCCTTCGCATCCTTGCTAGACAGCAAGAAATTCTCCGGCTTGAGATCGCGGTGCAGCACGCCCATGAAGTGACAAATGTGCACAACATTCACAATGTCACGCAGAATTGCAGCGGCAGCCCTCTCCGAATACTGTCCCTGCGCTATGATTCGATCGAAAAGCTCCCCTCCGGCGCAGAGCTCCATCACCAAATGCACAGAGTACCTGTCCTCATAAGCTCCCTTGATCTCCACAATGTTTGGCTGCCCAGACAAATGCTGCATAATCTGAATCTCTCTCTTGATGTCTTCCCTGTCGTTTTTGCTAACGAGTTTTCGCTTCAGGATCGACTTGCAAGCGTAACTGTGGCCGGTGGAGTTCTCAGTACACAAGTATGTGATGCCGAATTGGCCTCTGCCCAGTTCTTTTCCGAGTGTGTAGTACTGCTTAATGTCGTCAAAGGGCTTCCCGAGAATGCTATTCGGCGGCGGCGCCGGTTTTACTGGAGAAGGGTTTGGCTGCTGGGGCTGTGCTCTTGGTTGGGGCGGCGGCTGTGCAGCCTGTGCCCTCTGCTGGGGCTGTGGTCTGGGTGGTGGTGGTGGGTTGTGGGGTTGTTGGGATGAGACTTTCAGAGGCTGAGCCGCCGTCTGCTGCTGCTGATAAGGCTGGGATGACCCAAACCCATTTGAACCGCGTTTCGGAGCATTCTGTTTGCTGCTACAGCAACCCATTTTCCGAGCAGGATTCTGGGATATTTGTGGCGGATTTCAATCGAAAAACAAAAGGGTAAGGATGAAACGCTGAATCGAAGAAACCCCAAAAATCAGATCTTTGAGGAATTTAAGCGAAAACCCAGATCAAGATTAGATGGTAATTGACGAAGGTGCAACCATAGTCATCGTCTACATGGAAAAGGTTTGAATTTTGCGTGTTGACGGGGAGCTGAAATTCAGCAGTCCAAACCAAGTAAATTAAATTTGGTTGGTTTTCTTTCCGGGGATTTGGAGATGTGGTGGATTTGTCGGGATATCCGAAATTTCTCCAAAATCCAAATATAAACACAAATAAAGTTTTGCTGATCAATAAATGAATTAGTTGAAAATTTAGAAACGTGTGAAAATCATGACTACAAATGTGGCAATCAATAAAGGTAAGGTGTGTGCTATCCACACATTCTATTTTACTTCTTATACATTTCTTGATAATTTCTGTTCATTGATTTTCTTCAATTCATCCAATCCAAATACCTAAAATTAAAAAGATGTGTGAGAAGTAAAATAAGATGTGTAGATATCACACCCCTAAGGGCAAAACTAAAAGGGACCAACATGTGATTGTTTTTGTTGGTGAGAATTGCCTCTGTAAGTCTTTCCGGTTCCCGAATAAGTGAATAATTGTGGCTTGCCACCAGTTGTCTCTATTTAAAGAAAAAAAAAAACTATAATTTATTCTTAGATAAATTATTTCTATAAAATGCAGTAAAAAAATCTTCATATAAACTCTCTAAATTTAAAGTGTAGCTATTTACTTGTTAAATATAGAATTGAAAAGGAAGGTCTCGATTAACACTGTTCACTTGGTAGTTTAACAAAAAATTAGAATTTTTCTTGGAAATTTTTAACACTATGTTTGGATGAGAAAAATAAACTTGAAATTTTGACAAAAGTTAAAATTTATAAATTGACATGCACCAAATCTCTTGTTTGAATTCATAAACATATAAATTTATAATTTTCGCTTGAAAAAAGATTTAGAACTTAGGATCTCCAATTCCCAAGTTTAAATTCTATGTAAATATGTGTCGTTTCCAAATTTCTATGAGTGAGAGTAAATATAATTTTTGTATTTTTGTAAATATAATTATTAAATCTTAGGCCCCATATTGTAAATTACCATATCTTAAATGGCCAATGTCTTAAACTACATATCCAATTAACATGCAAATTAGTGCTTTAGGCCCACTTGGTATTTTCTTTGGTGTGATTAGCTCGTATCATTGATTTTTTGGAAAATAATCAGAATTATAATTTGAACACATTAACATGACAAATTCTTAATTATAAAATATCGTTCTAAATATCCCAATTGCATGCCAGATTTTTTCTATAATTACAATTGATAAGTTAGAGTGCTGTCACTATTAACTATTGGATTATTAGATGTCAAGTTTTGTATTTGATAAAAAAAAATTTCTGGTGCAAGCGATAATGAGGGAGGGGAATCGAAACTAAAGAAACTTCGGATATATAGATATTTTTTTTATATACAAACATAAAGTCTCGAATACATGAGTAATATCATAAACTATTTGAGTTACGAAACTCTTAAAGAAACAATAAGCAACGATGTCGATAAAAAAAATTAAATTCTTCTGTCTCTTGTGTATTTTATTGCCTCCATTTGTTTATGTTCTGCTATGTTTAACGTTTTTTTCATCACTTGTTTTTTTTTTTTTTTTAATAGAACGATATATTACATTAAGAGGTGCTATAAATAAATTAGTATTGAACTTGCCGTTTATGAGATTCGAACTTAATTGTAATAGTGACTTTCTCATCACTTATTAACAATATACTGTGAAAAATGATATCAACACACATATGTTATTTTTTGTCAATGATCTTTTTAAATTCATTTGATTCAATGATCGAAAATTAGAAGAAGTGCGTGACAAATAAAAATGGATTTTTTAATAGAACTAATTTTTCTTAATACATCCATGATCCATGATCCATGATTCCAGGACAAAAAACCAAATGCCAAAAGGAAGTGGATAGAATCATGTGGACTTTACCTGCTCAAGCCATACAGGTGTGTGGATTCCAGGTGGTTTTATGTGCTGGATAAGAGTTGACCTAAAATCACAAATACGTGTGATGAATAATATAATTTGGAAACTAAAATTCAATGGGAAACATAAAAATTGTAGACTAATGGATGAACTGCTAATTGGATTTTGATTAGCATGGGGTTTGTGACAGTTTCTTAGACCTCAAATCTTGAATCTTTAATATGAGCGTCGCGTGATCAGACTTATAAGGTTATTTAATATGAATTTGTTGTGTTTAAAGTTCGATTAACCAAATGGCATTTGGAGTATGTTTTTGAGAGAGGTTGGGGCTAGAAAAGGATCTCCGTAAACAACCAAATCAATGACTTCGCAAATATTTTTGCTACTCGTAAAAGTCTGCTAGAGCAACATATATGGATTAAATCAATTAGCTAGAACAATGTGTTTATTCCCTCCTTTACACCAAGTCAAATTTTTATTTATAAATCTCGGTAGTTTAAAATATCGTATCATTATTCAAAAGTAATCCATTAGAAAAATTGAGACGGTAAAATGGTGGCATAGTTACGCAAAAGAAACATGGTGACGGTCTGAACTCTGAATGACGATTTGGGCTTTTCCCCATGATTTTCTCACTATAGGCCATACAAGATAACCCATTAGGGCTCTGGTCTCAAATTAGTAAGACCACTGAGCATTGGGCTTTATTTTGCACCTCAAATTAGATTTTTAATGTTAGGGATTAATGTTGGTATTTTCTGCTTAAAAAAAAATCATTTTCTTTTAAGAAAAGTACGAAGAACATTTTATTGAATTAGAAAAAAAAAATTGCCCTAGTTATGAGGGGACAAAATCTTACACCTAATTAGTAAGGACATAAACCTTACCTCTTATAATACAAAGCGAAAGAATAAGCGGTACTTTGATCTAGAAAACAAATAAAAATACAAGGAGAGGAGGGGCATAAAGCCTAAACTCCTCTAAAGAAAATCTAGAAGGTCTAAATCGCAAAACACCAAAAGCAATGGGTTAGGAAAAAAGGAAAAACACACATCATGAAGGATGACAAACTTATAAACTGAGATGCACATTAATTTTAAAATTTAAACCTAGAAAGGCCAAATCTGAATGTAAGGAAGCACAAAACGCCGATAGAGAGAGAGAGAGAGAGAGAGAGAGAGAGAGAGAGAGTCATCACAAACCAACGCATATGGACGTGGAATATAACTGCCGAAAATAGATATTAAAATAGGAAAACTAATGAAAAGGGCTTGAAAACTTTGAGTTTTAACAATAAGTACAAAATAAAGGGTAAAGTGAATAATACCATGTTTAACTTTTTAGTGTAAAAATGTAGTTTTTTATTAAAATGAACAGTACCGCAGACTTTTCGTTAAAATTTCGTATTAAAATCAGTCCAAAATTATAAAAATATGGACAAGAATGAGGTGAGGTCCGTTCCAAGCAACGAGCAAAACCAAATGCTTTTTAGTGGAGGGCCATAGAGTATGGACATGGATACACACGGCCCCCTAGTGACGCTTGTAGACAAGGTCCGAGATCAACAAAAGTTAATTATTAGTCTCCATAGAGCAACAATATCAAAGTAAATTAGAAACTCCAAGATGGTGGTCTAGTGAATGGCACAATGATAGGTTGGAAATGTTGAAATATCTTTGTAAGTCTTTCATGTTTCTGAAAAGGTAAATTGTCGCGATGAAACCACCAACATATTCATTTAAAAAAAATGGTGGTATAGTGAAAAACGAGCAAAAGTTTAGAATTATCAATTCAAGTTTGAACACTTACATATGTATTTATTGGGGATATTGAAACTGATTCAGCTTACCTTTTAATTGCTTGGACGAATAAACTAATTTACCACCAATTTGTGGCTAGATACCTCTTATAATAAATTATAGTAAAATTAGAGCAACTTAGACACTAATTTTAATTGTTTTTTTTTTTCTTTGTCAAATTTAGTTACCAAATTTGTAGATTTTCAATTCATCCAACACCTTTATTCAAATAGAACTTTGGGATGAAGAAACGTTAAGTTAATAAGAGTATTTCAGCAAACTATCCATTGATTTGTACCTCATTATGGATTTGTCTTTAAAAAAATTGTACTCAAAATCTCATACTAATGAATTAGTCAATGACTTCAATTATGAATTTTCAAGTGACGAGAAATATACTAATGTGAGATACTGAAATTACTCAAATCTTGAGTAGTAAAGATGAAATATTCTTATAACTTCATGTGGCCATAACGACATATGTAACAATATTGTTGGAGGTAAAGATATTGGATTAATATTATTGGCCATCAAATCTAGATATTTTAATTTCCAAAAATAAAATGAAGGCACATGGGTCATAAACTTTTTCAAGAAAGGGACGCAACTGCGGAGTCACAACACCAAGGAATGAGAGCCATTGCTTTTACTTTGTCTTCCCGCCATTAAAATCTCGACACTACCTAATAAGTGACTCGACTTCCGAATTTTTGGATTCAACACTAAGCTTTGGATATCACACACACACATATATGTATGTATATGTATCTGTGGCTGAAATCAAACCACACATCATTGATATTTTCTTTCAAAAAAGAGATTAGCTGGTGTCACTGTTTGGAGAGCCAAGAAAATTGATTGAGGTGTTTCAGTATTTCTCTGATTATTATAGTGTGATTTGTCATTGTTAGGAATCGAACCCAAGATGTATCATGTGATTCATCATTAATCTAAAGTTAATTAATCATGTTGATTAACAATACCTAATTTTAATCAATTTTCATTTAACAGGGTAAATAAGAAGTTGAAGTTAGCGAAGTATAGTTTAGGTTTATAAGTGTTGGAGACACTAATCAACTAATAAAGTATAGTTTAAGTCTTAAGATTAGGTTTTTGTTAAGAGTTTAAGAAAGGTTTTTATAGGTGTTAGTTAGCAAGTGTAGATGGTGTGAACTTTGATTCTCTATACACAAATATGTAATTGGCCGCATTTCAATTCACTAGTATTTGATAAGCTTAAACAGTTGAACGAAGATCGAGCAACTTTTAGTGTAATGATTACAAGATCTCAATGGTATTATTTCTTCTTAACTCAATTGATGTTAAAAAATTCAAGGAATAAAATAAACATGTTTAGGTCGGATATTTTTTTTTTCATGAAAACATGTTTTGATAGAAAAAGAAATAAGGAATTTACAAAAATAATCAAGACTTCTATTGTAATTAACCAATTTTTGAGAACTGAGGTTCTTAAGACTAGAGTAATGTTATTTAGTTGCACAAAATTGATATATTTATTCAAGCATTTTGACACGTGGACTCGACATACGACAATGAAATTCATTTCTATTGGACAGTGTATGTTAACAAGTATGTTAATTTCTGTGTTCAAACAACGTTATCGAAAATAAAATACTTCTAAGTGCAAAATGAGAGTACCAATTTTGTTTTACTTAACACAAATTGATTTCGAAAATTCAACTCATTACAGAAAAAAGAGCAATAAGGGTCTAAATTCCCACATTAAAAATTCAATGTTTTGGGCAAATTGGGCTCACTCGCAGCCAAGTCCGACTAGATCCGACGCAGCTGAATCATTGCCCATCGAAACTTACCAATTCACAACAATAATTATACTCCTCTACATCTGAAATCCATAATTTTTCACAATATTAAACCTCCTTAAGTTTCTATGACAAGGGTAGTACTATTTATACACCTATTTTTACTTTCCATACATGTTTGGTGATTATTGATCATTGATCTTCTTCAATTTATTCGATCTGACGACCAAAATTGAGAGAAGTGTGTGAGAAGTAAAAATGGGTAAGCGGATAGCACTATCCACCGCAAATTATCCATCAAACCCGGTCCGGCTCCACACAGCATCCCTGACCCGCCTCATGTCCCGTCCCTTCAAGGTTCGCCCTACGCCTTCGAAAACCGACGTTGCCCCGCGCGTGGACTCTCGCGCCAGGTACTCGTGTGGGGGAATCATCTCCGAGTCATTGCCATCTAAGCCGTCGCCCATTTCATACAGCGAGTCTACTGAGTCGACCCGGAGAATCTTGCTCCAGTCCGGCACGTTCACGGGAGCTGACGTGGCCACGTGGTGCCCACGTGGGGACGCCACGCTGTCGTGTCCGCGGAACTGGTGCACGACCCGAGGCGACGACACCGTCTTGCCAGAATCGTCAAACGCCAATGACAGCCCGCCCACGTTGCGATCGTCTCTGGCAATTCGGCGGCCCCTCCTTGCCTGAATACCACCGTTGCTCTCCGGGAAGGCGTGTGGGCTCCACTCGCCCTGCGAGTCCTCGTTTTCGTGGTCCTCCCTCTCGTCGACGCTGTTGACCATCGACCAGACATCGTCCTCGCCGAGCTCCGGCGAGTCATGGGCGTGGCTGTAGCTGCTGTAGGTCCCGAGCAACCGTTCGCTGCGGCTCTGCGTCAGTTTCCGGCCCTTCGCCATATGTCATAATCAATCGGATTCAGGTCCCGGAATCGAGAATTTCCGGCGACCCAATTGAGGAAAGGAGAGACGCCACGAAACCAATTCACAATTCCATCGGCCCTCAATATATTATAGGCTTACGCATAAGCTGGGAACTGGAGGGGTTGACATGTATATATATAGTAGATATATAGCATTCCCCAGAAAATCACACACAAACAAATAATTCATTTCATTTGAATTTGGGCGTCATTTTGTACGCAATTTCTTTATGATAACCTCTCAAATGCGGTAGAATTTTCTCTTTTCCAATATTTTGTTTTGTTTTTTTTAATTTATTTTTGTTTAAACGGTCAAGATTAAATTACATAAATATTTAATTATTACTGTTGTAGAGGAAGAAAATAATAGTAAGAGAAGGACCGGAAAAAGACAAAATTTGAAAAAGAGAGAATTCTACTCGAAAATGTATGACGGTGATGTTAAAAAAGAGAAAGGATCCTCTCCAAAGCTAAGCAGTCGAAGCTTTTCATCAAACAATCTGGATCGTTGATTGATGTGCAAGTCAAATCAGGATCGTTAGTTGTGTGTAATGAGCCAGTAAAATGAATTAATAAAAACCTTTGAATTCAATTTATGCGGCCCTGATTATTTGATTAGCTCTGGAGAGGATCCGTTCTAGTTTAAAAATAGCAACAGGTTCAGGAAACATTAAAAAATAGGAAAATTTCAATGGGGGTAATTCTTCCAATATACGCGCTCCCGCCAACACGTGGGGAGGTGTTGATCTTTACTTTCCCCGAGTTAAAATGGAAACCAATTTCTTATGTTCATGTAAAATCATAACAACTAATTACTAAATACACCTATGAGGTATGAGGCCGCTGCAATTTTTTAACTTATCGATATGAAGTATTAAAACTTTAACAATTCCAGTTATTTTTGTGCTTGATCAAAATTCGACCAGAAACAATTGTTTTAGTGTGATTTGTTTGCTAAGTGGTTGTCGACGAATTTTAGGTTCATATTTTATACGTCACGTTCTTATTTTTGTTTTCTAGCATTGGAGAATCACACGATGATGGCTAAAAGAAAGTTGAAATACATCTGTGAGTCTTTTCGATTATCAAAATAATGGACTGTTGTAACGAAATCATCAGTTGGTTTTTTTTGTTTTTAAGTAGTAGTGAATTGTAACCTCATTAAAGATAATGAACAATAGCCTAAACAAAATACGAAAGTAATAATTCAGATTGCTAATATTTAAAATAAATAAATAACAGTGTTCAACTTTAAATGGACTACCAATTTTTTAAGGGGTAAATTACAGCTTGAACATTGACAACTGAAGTAAGGAAAATAGAGATACAGAAGCGATGGGAGGGAAGGAGAAAATGAAATTGGTTGTAAGATTGATGGCTATGTCAGTAAACATGTTGGATTGTGACATCATCAATTAACGGTTAAATTAATGAATACTTTAATAGATATATGGCATTGCAGCTAATATCTTATTGGATAGGGTATTAGATTTTCACCTATGCCTCCCGAATTCAAAATTATTGTAATAATTTTGAACCCGTTCCCATAACAATAAATTAAAAAATAAAATAAAAGAATGATGTGTGAAGTTCCAATTCAACTAAATACAAGTGTGCAAATTATAATTTACCCTTTAATTAATTTAATCTTAATTTTTTGTTTAAGCAAAAGTTTAATCTAAATTAAGACAGAAAGATTTTAATGCAGATGAGCAACTTATTCTCAATTTAGTTAGACCTGATTTGGTACTGAGGTGATTCTGATAAAAGCTGCTATAAAAAAAAGTTAGGAGCTGTTTTTGTGTTTGGTAAACACTCAACTTCAGCTTTTTTACACAGTTTTGGATGAAAAAAGCCAAAAACAAGAAGCTGCAAAACCCAGCTTTGAAAAACCGGTTTTTTTTTCACATCTGTTTTACATAAAAGTTTACCAAACACTCTAATACTGCTTTTTTTTTTTTCAAAAGCACTTTTACAAAAAAGTTTACCGAACACTCTGCTGCTTTATTTCACAGCTGCTTATTCTCACAGCACAGCATAAGCAGCTATTTTTCAAAGTACAGCAATACCAAACCAGCTCTAAATATCGGCATGTATACAAATAATAAATAAATAATCTCGTTCCGCGCTCTCGTATGCGAAGCTACAAACCGTCCACTTCGGTATTCCCTCTACACTAGCGAGCGGGTCCAGCTTTCGGGGTTTCGTCCATGCCACGTGGATGGACAGTGACCAGCCAAATAATATCTTCAGTAAAAAATAAGTAAATAAATGGTTGAGGATGTTAGTGGGGGATGGCTACTGATGGTGAACAGAAGATTAGCGTATGCATAATTGATGGTTAAGGGGTTTTAATCAAGTTTAGTGTTGGGGTTAAATTAATTAAATCTCCACTTAGGATAGAAATGCAAAGTGTTTGTGAAGGCCACATTGGACGGTCCAAAATACAATAGTGGGGTCCAACAAGGACTTGTCGTTTTTGGAAGGCCCATATTTGATGGAGCTGATCAAATCACATCCAATTATATAAGGGTTTTTCATTTTTTATTTTATTTTATAAATAATTCCTTTGAAATTTCGGTTTACTTTAAGAAACATAAAGTTTCCGTTTTAAAGAATGGAAATTTGTGTTTGCGTGGGTAATGATAGAGAAATTAAACTTGTAAATAAAATTTTATAAATTAAATGACATGAAATGTGATGATTGGATCATTACTTAAGCGTTGGTAAATCTGCTCATTCTTATTTGTAACACATCATTTAGTTTGTAAATTTTGTCTGCAAATTTAGTCTCCCTAGTATTACCCGTTTGCGATTGTTATTGAACTAATATTATCAGTTGTCAAGAGACAAAACTGATTAAATATTATGCAAGCACTTTCGGAGGTTAGAAAGACATACATAGACATTTCTCTCCTAATCATCATCGTATGATTCACTAACGCCAATAATCGAATTTAGAACATACCATATAAAATACAAACCTAAAATTTGTTCCCAACTACTAAACCACCTTATGGTTAGTTTATCACGAAGTTGGAAATATACTAATAAAGTAATCATGCTCGAATCACTAATTTGTGCAATTTGACTGAAAAGAAGTGTACTTATGCTCGATATTATAATAAAACAATTCTAGAACCTGTTGACCATATTGTATTCTTAAAAATATTATGACTTATGATTATGAGTGTATGGTGCACATTGCAACGAAGAATGTCCAAAATTTTATCATGGCTTTGTGCTGTGCATATGTTAGCACATATCCATCAATTCCACCAAAGTTATAATACAAATATTATAAAACGCGTGAGAAATTTTTTTATAAGGCAATATGATCATGTAGCTGATTGTATCACTCTCACACATGCCTTGTGAGTTGCATGTTGTACTTACATGGGCTAGATGATACTCAAATGTAAGAGGACACGTTCCTTTGTAAGAGTAGCATGTGCATCCACATTATCAGACAATCATAATGTAATTTTTTTTTCTCAAATGATTAACAAATGAAAATTGCATAGAAAGTACGGCATCAATCAAGTTTATTGTTAAAGTACCATTTTTGTTTTGTAAAAGGAGACTAGTTAGTGGCTTCGTAACGACAGTTCATCATTTCGAGAGTCTGGAAGACTCACAAAAGCATTTCAGTCTCCCTCTGGCCACCATCATATGATTTATTAGCGTTAAGAATTGAACTAAAAATATACCGTGTGAAATACGGACCTGAAATTCATTTCCAACCACTAACTACCCGTAGTAGTTTATTGTTAAGTATCATGGCTATGTTAACTTTCTATACACACTCATTTTCATGATAACATCATTGATTTATCTTATTATATTTAAAATATATTTATATTAAAAAAATTAAAAAAATAAATTAACATCAAACTCGCTATTTATAAAATTTAATAAATCACGTCATTTGATTTTTAACATAAAAAGTTGCATTTGTTATCCACTTGGGTTATGGGAGGATAAGGATTGATGATGTTCCATATATATCAAATGGAGGACCCCCTGCCCTTTTGTAAGGTACTATTGAGGATCCCTCTCCCTTATACCGGCCTTATTGTGTGGGATTCTTCTGCGGTGAGGGACCCCTGGGTTATCAATGACCCGACCTTGTCCGGGACCCGCTAGCCATGTCCCATGGCCCGTGGAGATGGGTTCACTTGTGATGCACCCCGTCCCCAAGTACCTGAAAGGCTAAAACTGCCTTGTGATGGACCTCTCATTCCAATCAAGTATCCTATGCTGCTTAGCTTCACTTGGAAATGAAATTGTTACAACGGTAAATAATTAAGATTTCGCTAAATAGTTTCAAACGAACTCAAATTAAGATTTTGCTACACTCTATCGTGAGTGCATGATTGTACAGTTTTTTAATGGTTGATGTATGCAAACTCCACGTTTTATCCTCCGACAAAAGAAACATTACTGCTTGTTTGCAACTGATCCTAACATTCTCAGGCAATCTAAGCATGTACCGCAGTACCATGTAGTATATAAGCCATCCAATGACGGTAATAAAATTGGAATATTTGACAAGTACAAAAAAGACTAAAACTTGCATTTCCCCCCGCCAATAGTTTCCTTTTTATATCGAGCATGACAACACACATCACAACCGTCCATATCACGTCATGCATTGCAACATTTGTTTTGGTGCGTGTGAGTGTGTCAATTATGTAAGAAAATAAGAATCAGAATCCCACCTGCCACTAATTAATCAGCCACCACCACCCCTTTCATAAACAAAATGAATTAAAACAAATAATTGAAAACCCTAATGAGTGTCGAGATGGAGAGAATATTTCCTAGGGATACATCTTGATGTGTTTACTACAACACTCGTCATATAATTTAAAAACGCTTATCATGTGACTTGGTCACGCAATAAGTGCTTTAGCCACATAAATATAACATAATCTCACGTAACAATAATATATCTTGTCAAGTTGGTTTTGTTTAAATTCAATTTTAGAAGAGATTTTATCAATCTTTCATGCAACTGTTGTATTATCTCCCTTTCACAACTTAAAAGAGTGAAAAAATAAAATAGTGAAACGGTTACATCTAAGATTTTTCTTGATTCGGTGTTTAAATTATTATGTGATGAGGCCATGCTCATATATATTTGATTTGTTAATTAGATCTAGAGGATCAAATGGTTGAGGAATCATTGTACTAGGGAGCAGGGATAAGAATCATGGATATTATATTGTTAAGGTAGGAAAACGTCACGCCTTTAGGATTAATATAACATGAGATTCTTGCACTAACACAAAATTATAAAAGAGAAGAATCAGAAAGGTTTTGTTGGAGGTTTGTCGGGAAGTAGAGGAGGCTTTGCGTTGTCAGGTTGGAATTTGAATCCTCTCCAGATGTTAGTGTCCGAACCTGAGTGTTAGGTTGGAATTTGAATAATTTGAATTGCCTGTTTTGTTTACTCCGGACAAAAATTCAGAGTAAATTTCTGTCTGTCGTCAAGACATGTTATTCGTGCACAAGAGATACTATGTAATAATATTGTAGTTGCAGCGCCATCAAACTTTTGTTGCTCAAGTTAAAATTATCAAAGTTATTAACTTATCCTTTGTCTTAACTTGGAGCTTTACGATGAATCAAACCTCAAACTAGTATCTCAAGCTAATAGTATACTGTTATGCATTTTAAATTTCTCGCATAACATTATATGATTATATTTAAATACCATTACAATGACTTATATGTTGTGAAAAGTTAAAAAAGATAACATATTTGATCGTCCCTTCTGTTTTCTTGCAGGAACAAAATTGTATCATCATGCACACTTGAAAGCTGTAAATCTAAGAAGAAGATCAGCGTAAATTATGTTCCCTTTTTACAAGATGTTTGGTTTGTTTTGTTGGCTTTTAGCCTGTTACATCCCTTCATCGTTGTGACGTTTGGCCAACTGGTGCGCCAAGTTGAATGACAAGTTGCATGAAGTACCAGATAATTTTGCTGCCAAGTTGCCAACTATTGGAGCAAAATTACCATATCCACTTGAGATGTTCAACTGGGTTGTAAGATTTTTCAATCAAGGTTCTGTGTTAGTTTAGTAACGAAATCGCAACTTAATTATTAAATGAAAACACATGAAGATAAGGTGTAGTTAAGATTAAGATATATATAGGTACGAGTTCGATTCCTCACATGCATGTAAAGAAAAAAACCAGGGAAAGCGAGCGAATCGAAGTAGAAAGATTTTTGCAACGAAAATTATGGAGGCAAAGTTTGGAAGATAATCCATCAAATATCTCCGTCACAACTTTTTTCAACCTGCAGAGATAGAAGGAAATAGAGGTCACACTCTACCATTTTTCAAGAGGGAGTTTACCACAAAAATTTAATGCTGAGAAAATTTTATAGTGAACATTATTATTGTTGATTGATTGGCAGCAAGCTGAGGTGGTAGGCTGTTTTTTACGTATATGCCTCAAACGATTAAGAGGAGCGATCGTTTTCTATTGTTTGAGTTGATACAATCATGAATGTTGATGTTGGGGCTAGCCAAGTCATTGCTTCTCTCTCTAGAAATAAATTCGGCACACCATTTTTCTCTTTTTGAACACTGGTTATGCTAAATAATTTTCTTTTGTTTTACTTGATCCAAGGCCAAAAATAAACAACATTATGCATGTAGATTAAATAGTGTACGAAATCATTTCCCCCTAATTTTTCCACGTGATCAAGATCGCTGATTTCAAGTGAAAAATATTGTATATTTGGTGTGTGCAGTTTGCCAGTTTTGTAACGACAGTTGAAAGAAAGTATACCTATACTTTAGGAGGTTGTCGGTGATGAAAATGCTCGATCGGTCGTCCCACTTGCATGACATGATCGATGCCAGATGCCAAAGCCTTGTGGTTGTGACAATGCTGGCAAGTGGCAAGTGGCAAGTCCTTTTTTCTTGATCATCAGCTGGTGGGATCATTGTTTGTACAATCATGAACCGTAGACCACGGCTCTTGTTCTTCCAAAACGAATGATTGATCGAGTTTTCCTGGGCATCGATCGTAGTCTTCTCTCGATCCACAAAATGTCAATCATCAGAGGATGAACCAAACCCTACCCATGCTCAAGTTGTTTATGATCATAATCTCAACTAAATTCTTAATTTGTATTTTATTTTTAAGTAGAGCCACAGCATAAGTGTGTGTGTGTGTGTGTGTGTGGGGAGGTAGTATTATAATCAAGGGCAAAGAAACGCCAGTACAAACAATAGTCCCACGACAAGCTCAAAACGAGGGTCTCTGAAAAACCTTACCTAGAAATAACCACTTAGGAAAAATTTCAGCGAAGGAAAAGAGGCCGAGCAAGCTAACAAAGACTAGTTATTAGGAGGGAGGGGAATAAGTGGAAATCTTACATGCGACTAGGTGCATAAGCATGATTACTTTCCATCACTACGATAAAGCGCCAACTTGCCTTATTTTGTGTTTTTAGCAAGTAGTTTGGCATAAATATCAGCTGGCTAATTATATTTGTCACGACTAATTCTTTTTATTTTGAGAACTTCTATTCTTTACAAAATGGTGCGCAAATTAAATGGTTTCAATTATCAAGTTTAATTATAGGATTTTTTTTAATACATACAATATTATATTATGAGTTTGGTTGTGACATCCCATATCGCCCAAGGGAGTGATCCTTAAATGTATATTCCCATCTCTACCTAGCACGAGGCCTTTTGGGAGCTCACTGGCTTCGGGTTCCATCGGAACTTCGAAGTTAAGCGAGAAGGGGGCTTGAGCAATCCCATGATGGGTGACCCACTGGGAAGTTGCTCGTGAGTTCCAAAAAACAAAACCGTGAGGGAATGGTAAGCCCAAAGCGGACAATATCATGCTACGGTGGTGGAGCGGGCCCGGGTAGTGGTCCCCCCCCCCCCGAGCCGGGATGTGACAATTTGGTATCAGAGCCTAACCTTGGTTGCGTGTGTGCTGACGAGGACGTCGAACCCCTAAGGGGGGGTGGATTGTGACATCCCACATCGCCCAAGGGAGTGATCCTTAAATGTATATTCCCATCCCTACCTAGCACGAGGCATTTTTGGGAGCTCACTGGCTTCGGGTTCCATGGGAACTCCGAAGTTAAGCGAGAAGGGGGCTTGAGCGATCCTATGATGGGTGACAGGTTCCATGGGAACTTTGAAGTTAAGCGAGAAGGGGGCTTGAGCAATCCCATGATGGGTGACCCACTGGGAAGTTGCTCGTGAGTTCCCAAAAACAAAATCGTGAGGGAATGGTAAGCCCAAAGCGGACAATATCGTGCTACGGTGGTGGAGCAGGCCCGGGAAGTGGTCCCCCCGGGCCGGGATGTGACAATTCGGGGCGAATCACTTCCCGGGCCTGCTCCACCACCGTAGCACGATATTGTCCGCTTTGGGCTTACCATTCCCTCACGGTTTTGTTTTTGGGAACTCATGAGCAACTTCCCAGTGGGTCACCCATCATGGGATTGCTCTAGCCCTCTTCTCGCTTAACTTCGAAGTTCCTAAGGAATTCGAAGCCAGCGAGCTTCCAAAAAGCCTCGTGCTAGGTAAGGATGGGAATATACATATAAAGATCACTCCCCTGGGCGATGTGGGATGTCACAATCCACCCCCCTTAGGAGCCCGACGTCCTCGTCGGCACACCACGGCCAGGGTTAGGCTCTGATACCAAATGTCACATCCCGGCCCAGGGCTGATCACTTCCCGGGCCCGCTCCACCACCGTAGCATGATATTGTCTGCTTTGGGCTTACCATTCCCTCACGGTTTTGTTTTTGGGAACTCACGAGCAACTTCTCAGTGGGTCATCCATCATGGGATTGCTCTAGCCCCCTTCTCGCTTAACTTCGGAGTTCCTACAGAACCCGAAGGCAGTGAGCTCCCAAAAGGCCTCGTGCTAGGTAAGGATGGGACTATACATATAAGGATCACTCCCCTGAGCGATGTGGGATGTCACATTGGTTCTATTTCACCTTCGACAAAAATCGAACATAAAATCTCTTATTTACAAATGAAAAAGAATATCATTAGACCGTAGTATTAAGTAACAATTTAATTTTATGATCTTAAAAATAAATATAAAATGTAAAAAGAAAAGGTACAAAAAGATAAAGTTGCTGATATTCCTCTTCTATGCAATTACTCACCATCGTCAATACATAACCCTAATGTTTCAACATATGAAATCAAATTATAAGTTAATTAAGAAGTCTACATAAACAAGCCATTTTCATTTAAAATTAATCTCCGTTATAAAGTTTTAGAGGCTTTAAATTTCAAGATAATTATCATCTTAGAGTGTACCCAACTTTTTGCAAACAAAACCAATACAAAGTATACTACTAAGTGAATGCAGTACAATTAAAGTACGTTGAACCACTCTAATTTCTTGTACGTATATGAATACAATCTTAACACGCCTAGTAGTTCTGGCTTTAACCCGCTCGAATTCCTCTTTGTTGACCATGCTAAACACACGTCAATTATCATGATCAAGCAGAAAGATGAGAGGAGGTCCAGATCCATGGCCAGGGAGGGCCCATGGCCATACGAGAAGAAGGGGTTGGCGCCTCCGGAGTAGTGACAACCTCATCTTCTTCTATGGTCATATCCCTTTTGGCCATAGACATGGCTATTTGGCTGGCTCTTGAATTGCCGTGACTGAAACTGAAAGTGACAAGATACAGATTGATCAAACTTAGAATTGAATCATCTACATTCATCAGATTCTTAAAAACTGTTCAACTTTCTTTTATGAAAAGCAGGGGTAAATGGTGCATAAAAATCATCACATATCAGAAGAAGATTTTTGAGCATCCTCTTAGCCTAATATGAAATAAATTAAAAAAAAAAAAAGCTCAGATCATGAACAATGAAGGACACATTAATATAATGCCAAAATGTAATGTAAAAGGGTCCTGTTAATAGTACAAGCAAAGGTGACGCTACAGCCCCTTGCGTGACAATTTGAGTCAATCTTACATATTATTAAGTTGTTTTCTGAGATGCTAGTATTTGCTGGAATTAGGTGACAAAAACAATTACAAAGTAGAAGAATTCTGGAGATATGTATGAAGCACCTGATGTAATATTTATGTGAATAAATACGTAATTTTTCATAAGAATGCAAGTGTATCCAGTATAAAAGATAAAAAATAAATGAAATATTCTAACTATTCTAATTTAAAGGAAGACTCTGAACAATGACAGAGATTAGCTTGGCAGTAGAATAACTAAAAGAATGTTCAGTCACACAAACATCAACTTATCTTAAAAAAACACAATAGCACGGATTGCAACAAACTCTATATGGCCCCATAAACAGTTTTGAGCACTCCTTCACTTGATATCTTTGCTCTTGAAAAATGGGGTCTGCAGTTCCATATATCCCATTTTCTGAAGAAGATCAAGAATCAAGTTTATCAGAGCTTGACTAAGGGCCACACCAGCACCTTTCAGGTAAAATCCATGGATTGTTTGCAAACATTCAACGACACCATGGCAGGATTTCGTTTCATACAAGGAAAATGGAATGGAGAAACTATGATGAATGATGTGATAGATATATAGAGACCTCTTTTTAAATTGAGAGGATAAAAAGATGAATGAAAATCTGAGGGTGAGATTAAGATAAGAAAATTTGACACTTGCAAAGAGTTGAAATCTTATATGGATCATAAATAACGGATTATAACATAGTCCAATAATGGAGCCATGACATAGGCATGATATAATCCAATAATGTAGTAATTCTAGTTACGATTCTTTGTGAAGAAAATAATTTAGTATCATAATTTGAATTATTTTTGGTCAAAATATTCACAACATATTTTCAACAACGTAATGTTAAAAAGAAGTTAACACAAACAAAAAATTTAGTCCCAAACTCATAACTCCTAGTAATAAGTTCATCACAACAAAACAAAACAACTCATATACTATTTAACTTCTTGACAGAAAAAAAAAAAGTACCAAACTCTTACTAAGTTTCGTTGCACTCGCATTTGGTCGCATAAGAAGTTCCAAGAAGCAATTTAAAATCGAAGTTGACGATGAGGAGGTATAAGTTAATTTGCTAGCTAGTTTTTTAGTACTCTTGCATGCCATTAATGTTGTTTCATATTTATCGAACGTGTTCTAGCTGTTTTTAACCCGGAGATGTAACGGCAAAGCAAACAAAATTTGCTAATTAAAACTTCAAAGTACAAACAATCAACCAAGCTTGAATACACGCATCAACGAAACTTCAACATATAAACTAACCAACTAAATTTCAATAAACACACCAATCAAACTTTAATACACATATCAACCAAACTTCAATATCCATCAGTTAAAACGATCTAAATAACCAACCAAACTTCAATACACACACAATCAAACTTTAATATACAAATCAACCAACCAAACTTCAATATCCACCAGTCAAAATTACCTAAACAACCAATTAAACTTCAATACAAACACCAACAAAACTTCAATGTACAAACCAACCAACCAAACTTCAATACACACATTAACCAAACTTCAATATCTATCGTCAAAGCTACATAAGCAATCACCAAACAACAATAAATTCTTTCCATTGGATTTAAATTTCAATCGTGGGATTTTTTTTTTTTTTGACTGTTAGATTTGGAAAAAGAAAAAGCAAATATACCGTTAGGTCAAAATCTAGAGATTGCAAGAAAAATAAAATTTTAATCTAGACCATTGATCACCAACTGCCCATAAATCAAACAGCTCGTAATCCCTTAAAATATTATTGTTTTGCAGCTGTTGCCTAGTTGTTGGGCACTTAATCACATCCTCCGCCCATTGCTTTTTTTTTTCAAAGGAAAGGGATCATCTTCGGATCCCTTCCTCCTAATCTACCCAATTAGGAAATTCGGATCATTAAAATTTAATCTAACGATTGAAGTTATTACAATTTTAAAATGTAAACCCTTGTTTGTAGTCATTTAATTAAATTTCAATCACACGGATTCTCTGATTTAATGAATTAGAAAAAAAGAATTTGGAGAGAATCCCTTTCCTTAAAAAAAATGCGTGGCCTAAAAAAAAGTTTAGGTCAGCTAAATACAAACCCAAATTTAGGTTCTAGTTTGGGTCCAAATTTAAACTTTTTGGATTTTAAGTCACTCCATTGAATTGCATTTCTTTTAAACCCAAATATCTGAGTTTGAGTCTTGTACATGGAGTTGGTCTTACGATGAATTAAATGCAAAACTCCTCCCCTCCCCTCTCACCAAATGCAACATGTGTATATTATGTGAGTTTTATTCGTATCATTGAAAAATGTGAAATTTGAAAAGATGTGAAATGTACATATGTGTGTATACTATGTTTATGTATAGTAGGTTGATGTTTTAAAAATAAATAATATCGATATGTGTACATCAGATATAAGTGTCTTAAAATACGAATGTAGTACACGGATTTACATACTAGAATTTATCCTTGATATACAAATGTAAGATGTTACTATATGTCGATGGTAGGTACTAATGTTGTATTCCTCTCAGGGAACCAAGTTAGAGTGCCCTCTTCTCATTGGACTAATTAGGATATCCAATGGTGAGATCAAATTTGAGATGCAAAAATTACATTTATATTTTATTTTACTTATCAAAGAATGTAAATATGAGTTCCACTCCAGTAAAAAAGAAATTTAGGATTACATTATTTTTCTCCATTTGACTAGTGTAACCCACTTTGTGAGAAAAAACTTTGTTGTTGTTGTTGTTTGACTAGTGTAACTCACCATCTAAAAATGTAAAATCAAAAGGCAAATATACATTTTTTTATATCTTTTGTTGAAGATGAATTATTAACATTCCGCGGTTGAAGAGCTTTCCAGCAAAGATAAATGTATATGTTTCATAGAATATCACTTGTAATGAGAAAACAATTTAGGATTTGTATTGCGATGACCGAAGTTATTAGCTACGAGGCCGAATAGCGACTGTCTCAGAGCTCTTCAATGGGTCCAGCCTCCTCTCTCTTTTCCACTGTAGGTGATGCGAACAAACCTGTCTTCGACCCTGTTTTTCTTATCAACTTCAGACATCAAGGAGGTACCTGTGCAACAGCAATGGAACAATTAGAGTCACTACATCTGCACCAAACTCGGGACAAACACGGATATCATTACTGCCGCCATAAAACAAAAATGTGTTACTCACCAATGGGAGGCTCGGTGTTCTTGAAGTAGACAAACAAAGACTTCTTCCATGGAGATTCATGCTGAATCCTTAACCGAATAAAATCAACAAATTCTCTGAGAGGCATATCGCGATGAACGTTGTATCTGCAGTAAAAGAAAAAACAAAGGACCTGCAACAACATGTGAGATGTGAACCCCTTCATCCAAGTCAAGCTATACATCTTAATTCTTCTCTTCCTCCTTTTTGTTTCTGATATCTCACGTAACATATGATATACCAAAAGCATATGTACATGTGTGTGTGTGTGTAAAGGAGGAGGTCAAACCCTATTCAATATTGCAATAAATTTCATGACAATTAAAGCAAAATGGAATCGAAAACAAACTTCTTCATGTCAATGTCAGGAATGTCACTGCTTGCATCCTTCCCCACCCACACCTGCATCGAGGCTTAAATTACAGCATGTTTTATCTCATATGAAATGCATAGAAGGAAATAAACATATTCGATGCAGCGGAATTCTAACCGGTATATGATCTGGTCCCCTCTCCCTCACTTTCCAAGCATCTACGTCATGTGGTTTCAGCTTTTCCAAAAAAGGCCTGAGAATACAAATCAAATCAAGATAATTAAAGCACAAGGGAAGGGGTGTAACTAATTAACTACCTGTGTGCATAATGGTTCCAGGGGTCTAACAGACCAATCGACTTTGAAAACTGAATTATTCCGATTCTCCTACAAGCATAAAGGAAAAGGAAAGGAAACAATCTTTTGTCCATTGCCGCGAACAAATTTAAGACAAATAAAGCACTAGGGATCGACAACCAGCTTCCTCCTCTTGATCCTGCCAGGAATTATGTCACTCCTTGCAGCAGCTCTACTCTTAGTCCTCTGCGTAGAGGCGCAAATTAAAACAGAGGCATGTCCACCTACTCACTAGGAAGTCAAAGTATCTAATTTAGTGGAACTCTTACTGGTAACACATCAATGAATTCAGAGTCGTCTCCTTTCTCATTGCCAGTGTAGGTTATGTGAAGAAATCCATCTTTGCCCTTGTTCTCTGCATCAAATTCAGACATCAAGGCCTCTGCAGCAGTGCAAGAATTAAAATTACTACATCACAAGGTTGACAAATAATTTGGGAAACAAAAGAACAAAAAATGCAGCTCTGCTTACCATTAGGAGGTACAGTGTTCTTGCAATACAATTGAGCATGAACTTTATCGAGTTGACGCCCTATAAACTTGGCAAAAGCTCCGAGGGGCATGTCATCACGAACAAGGAATCTGCAGTCAGGAGCACTGGATAGGCGATACAACCATGAGAGAACCCTTTCATATAAGACAAGCAATGAACAAAAAAAGTTTCACTTTGCAGTAAAAGGTGTGTTCTCCTCTCCTTTCTGTATGCAAATCTAAAATATAGATACGGAGTGCGAAAATTATTTGGAATGTAGGCTTCACAACAAAGGCAACCAATCGTACAACACATGACTAGATCCTATATGTTGGGATGGCATACAGATTGCATATAAACTTCAACCGACACATAAAAAAAAACGCAAACACGCATCAAGTATGGGTCTTTCCTGATGGATTTCGGAGCATATGATATACCAAAAGCATAAATGGAAAAAGGTTAAATCGTGCACCTATTTTGTAATGACTTTAAACTATGGAATCGTGCAACGCGCTTTCAATTGTCTACACCTGAAGGCAAAACACTACGATATAGGAAAACTCAATGGTTCCCGTCATGTAATTCCCTTTTCGGAAGCAGCTTCTGTCAATGTTGTTTTCTTTGTTAATCAGTGTCTAAAAGGAAGATGCCATTTTCCTTGATAAAGTAATCATATATGATCCCCTCCCCACCCCCCCCCCCCCCCACCCCCCCCCCCCCCCCGCGCCCCTCCGGGGCATCCCGCACTACCTTCATTCTTTTAAATGAAAACTATTGTATAGAGCTTGAAAACTTTGAGTTTTAACGATAAAGATAAAATAAAGGATAAAGTGAATGGTATCAGAATTGATAGTTTAGTGTAAAAATATAATTTTTCGTTAAAATCCCCTTCTTCTAAATAGCATAACAAGATGTGAATGTAAAATTGTAACCAGTGAGTACTGGTAGTAATTATAGCCGCTCTGTTTGACCAACAAAAAATGGTAAGTATAGTTGCTTTTTGCCTTAACCAGTGCTCGTATATGGGATGATATCAGAATTGATATTTTAGTGTAAAAATATAATTTTTCGTTAAAATTAATAATACTGTAAACTTTTCGTTAAAGTCCCCTTCTTCTAAATAGCATAACAAGATGTGAATGTAAAATTGTAACCAGTGAGTACTGGTAGTAATTATAGCCGCTCTGTTTGACCAACAAAAAATGGTAAGTATAGTTGCTTTTTGCCTTAACCAGTGCTCGTATATGGGATGGTATTAGAATTGATATTTTAGTGTAAAAATATAATTTTTCGTTAAAATTAATAATACTGTAAATTTTTCGTTAAAGTCCCCTTCTTCTAAATAGCATAACAAGATGTGAATGTAAAATTGTAACCAGTGAGTACTGGTAGTAATTATAGCCGCTCTGTTTGACCAACAAAAAATGGTAAGTATAGTTGCTTTTTGCCTTAACCAGTGCTCGTATATGGGCCATGGTCGTCAACAATGGCTGCCTTGTATGTCAGTCCCTAAATCTTTAATTTTAGACTGCTCGTACATGGGCCATATACGAACAAACGTAATTAATTATCTTCCGAATCTCTACAAAGAAGATCCGGAGAGAATCCTTGTCCGCATATGTCGACCAAAAGCCATTTTTTCTGCAATTTTTAAGGACAGAGAGAGGGGCTTAACCCACTTGAGAACTAGTAAATTATATTAGACTTGGGGCACATTTCATGTAGGACATATCACATGCTTAACTCATTTTGTATGAGTTGTTTGTCCACAAATTAGCCATTTTCAATAATTGTCGATATTTGAACTACATGTAAATCAACGATTAAAAGTCACCAACTTATAAGTTATAAGTAAACAATTACTGTTCATATTCTTTCCAAGAATAAATATTGAGAAAATCTTGATTGTGTCACCTACCGCATAACGTAACACACACACCATAAATTGTCACCCTTGCCTTGAATCTTAACGTGTTCCAACTATTATTCTTGTGTCGCCTTATGCGCTAGGCGTACCCTAAATCCCCTATTCGACTTTTAACTGTAAAAGGATGTGTTTGATGGAAATTTCAATATGACATGTGCATTTGTCACAACTTAACATATATTGATCATAATTTCAGCATGCCAAGGTTTAGATGGGAAAGGAAAAGAGAAAAGGTTTTGGCTTTAGGAGATGGGATGATCCAACACGACAAATATATGCCTAACTTTTTAAGGTTTGTAGATGAAAACTTTCTCAACAAACTTTGAATCAAAGATGGAAAATTAAAGTAGCAAATTGAATTCAACTGTATGTGCTAGAGAAATTTACATGTTTTTTAACGTTATTGTGATGCCTCAGACTAATAACGTTATATAATGCGTAAAGCAAAAAACATTCAATGTAATGTTATTAATTCGAAATGTCATGAAAGCATAGGAAATCTTGAACTCCAAGAAGAAATAAAGTCACCAGTGTGAATAGCCATCACTCTCACAACAGAGATGCTGATGCAATGTGCCAAAATATGAGATGCTGATGCATCATGCCCCAGTGCTAGCTTCACTGTGACAACACACATCTAAAGAACCAGGAGCGAGGGCAGAGAATATCCCTCCATGGACCCACGAATGGTGGGCCCTCCCATCCCCATAGACTAGTACCAACTTCCAAGTTACCCAGTGCCCGCTCACTGCGACAACACAAGGCTAAAGAACCAAAAAAAAAAGAACCTTCTATTCCTTCGGGTATCGTTTGGTATGCAGACGGGACGGGACAGGATGGAACGGAACGGAGCGGGAGCAAAGATGTCCTCTGATGGAAACAAGGAGGAAGAAGAAGGAGACGGAGATGTTATAATTTTGTGTTCCACGGATGTGGAACGAGTCGTTCCAAGGGGGTGAGGTGGAACGAAAATTCACCCAAAACTCGTCCTGTGGAATAGCTCGTTCCACCAGTTTTAGACGCACCAAACGTGGGACGGAACGCCTTGTCCCACTCTGTTCCGTCCCGTCACACATACCAAACGGTACCTCGTGGAACCTCCAAAGGGGGGCCCGGGTTGAGTTAAGTTGAATCCGGATCCTTGCAGGATCCTTTTTGCGAGGATCACAGGAATCCGTCAATTGTGTCTGATTATCGTACATCGTACGGTTAGAAATTATTTTAAATATTTTTATTTAAAATTATACACAAAGACAAAAATTGACCGTACAACATACGATAAACAAACACGATTTACAAATTTATAAAATTCTCAACAAAAATGATCCGGAGAATATTCTGTTGGGATTAAGTTTTGATCACCCAGGGCAAAACCACCCAGGTCAGTTTAAGACCGTTTGGATGGTCTGGTCTTACACAACAGTTCACGTACATGACAAATTCTTCTTCTTCTCCATTTGGAACTTGTGGCGGTGACCAACCATTTCAGGTACTAACATGTCGTTTATTATGTCATTTTCTTGCTCTTTGATTGAATAAGGACATTGTCTCATTGCTCCTTTTGCACAAATATCTAGGAAGAATGCAAGCCCTGGGAGGGGCTCACAGCATGTTGGGAGTGAGGGAGACAGGAAGAGAGTTGAGAAGCAATTTCATTCCAAAACGTTAAAGGTGCAGGTCAACCTTGAGACTATAATCCCAATGAAAGCAATTGTGGTTGAGTTTCTTATTAGTTTACCTGTTGGCCCTATCTGAATTCCCTTTTCTGTTATTTTTTTTATATTTTTCTGATATATTATATTTACATGGTCTAGAAAATTGAGCTATAATCATTCTCCTGTTTCACAGATCAGTTTTGATTCCTCTTCATTGGAAGCAGTGAGGGTTCTTGAGATCATCCCAAGGCAGAATATAGCAAAACAGTGAGTACTTACTGTTGTTCTTTCCTCAGTCAGTCATTCATGCCATCTGTGAAGTAGTCTTAAAAGATCATCTCAATTTCTGGTTTCTGATTTAATCTAAGAATTTACTGCAATACATTTATGTCTAGGTTCTTTCTGAAATCGAAACAAGAGCAGTATGGTAATGGAGAAGAAATTACATGTTCTAATACTTTGCCGTCTATAAAAACCTACCGGTGTGTGAATCAGCAGATTTCCCATGCATCACTGTTGCGAAACTAAAGAAGCCAGCATACTTTACGCTTGAGGTGATACTTTAACTTCAACTGTTTGTTGTTAAGGTTTATGTTGTATTTGCCTCTGTAGCTTTGCACCCTGGTTCCATTGCAACGCTATACCAAAACTTGGCACTCTGTCTCTCCTTTGATTGCAATACATTTGATCAACCAGGGTCAGGTTTGTTTGTTTGTTTTCTTCTGTTTTGGCTTTTAATTTGGTTATTGTTTTGGGCTCTGCTGCTTCCTCAGGATAATGAGTGTGATTGCATTAGGAATTTGCAGAGGGATGGAGTGAAACCTCTTCTAAGTATGACTCAACTTCTCTCTCATATATAACATGTTGTGTTTCAGATATCATGTTTTAAGAATCTGTTTGGCAGCCCCATTTGTCCATTTGTTTTACAAATTCAGCATGTGTTTTAGAAATGTTCTGGCTTACATGGTGCATGTCTCTGTTTTATGATTTTCTTTATTAATAATTCGATTTGCTGTACTAGTCAATCTCTGTCCTTGTTCCCGTGCAGATGCATCCACTACAATGATTGTAAAACATGGCCATGTTCTGGACTTGCTCGCTGCTTCCCAGATTGATAGGATGAAGGTAACACTTGCTTCTTACATTTTTTTTTTACATTACATTGGTTTGAGCTTATAGTATTTTGTTCTTATTTCATGATGCTCACAAATCTTCGTGTTTTTTTGTCACTTTTGGCCATGGAAAGTAAAAATAAAATAGCAGGCAGATGTGCAGAGCCATGGCCATGTTCAGGAGGGCCTATGGCTATAGGAGGAGGGGGGGTTGGCGCCCCCCCCGGAGCAAGTTTTGCTCAAGGGGAAGGAAGAGGCCGAGGTGGCAGGCATGGTGGACGTGGCAGACAACCGGTACCCGCCGCCGCCGCCCCATCGTAAATGGCCAGCGGCTAGGTAATGACATTGATTTGATGAGGGAATATCACGGGGCGGTGGCTGCTAGTTTGAAATATGTCATCACACTCCCTTTGCAGGATTATGTGAGTGTTGGGGACATGATTTCGCACATATTGAGAGTTGTTGATGTCCACGGGAATCGGGCATTGACCGTGCTGCACCGGATTACCTTTATGATGAGGTGAAATGGCCAGACAGTGTGTGGGATGATTTCCGCCGGACTGTCCAATTAGTAGAAATTGTTTTTCGTGTTGCACGAACAGTAGAGGTCAATATCCACGGTCATGTGAGGCAACTGGCTAGGAGAGAGATTCCCTCCTTAACCGAATTGGTAAACTAGATTCGACTTTAGGGAGCAGGAGATGGAGATCGAGAGAGGTTTGAGGTGCTGATAGTCGGGCAGGTGATATATTACCACTCCGACGAGATTGAGACTTATAGCTACAGGGAAGGCTGGGGGAGGGCAGTCATTGCTCTGCGAGGTGTGTGGGTCTCGAGGTAGAGATCACTCTGTAAAGGAAGGAAGGAAGGGGCTAAGCCGTTAAATCAAAGTCACAGTCTTAGCCCCTTCCTTCCTTTACAGAGTGATCTCTACCTCGAGACCCACACAACTCGCAGAGCAATGACCGCACACCTCTACTGTTCGTGCAACACGAAAAACAATTTCTACTGATTGGACAGTCCGGTGGAAATCATCCCACACAGCTATTCTAGCTTCCTCTACTGTCTATCTGACTTTTTGGCCATTCCGCATGATCATAAGGGTAATCTGGTGTAGCACGGTCAATGCCCGATTCCCATGGACATCAACAACTCTCCGTATGTGCGAAATCATGTCCCCAACACTCACATAATCCTACAAAGGGAATGTGAGGACATCTTTCAAACTAACAGCCATCGCCCCGTGATATTTCCTCATCAAATCAATGTCATTACCGCGCCACTGGCCATATACAATGGGGCAGCGGGGACCCGGTTGTCTACCACTTCGGCCTTTTCCTTCCCCTTGAGCAAAACATGTCCCTCCTCCTCCTATGGCCATAGGCCTTCCCTAAACATGGCCGTGCTTTTTGATTTTCCATGACTGAAAGTGACAAAAAAACACGAAGATTTGTGAGCATCATGAAATAAGAACAAAATACTATAAGCTCATACCAATGTAATGTAAGAAGCAAGTGTTACATTTAATTTGACATCTCTGTAGAGGAAAGAAGGAAGGGACTGTGACTTTGATTTACTTGTATCAAAGTTACAGTCTTAGCCCCTTCCTTTACAGAGTGATCTCTACCTCGAGACACGCAGAGCTCCCACAGCCTTCCTGTAGGCTGTAGCTATAAGTCTCAATCTCGTCAGAGTAATATCACCTGTCCGGCTATCTGCACCTCAAACCTCTCTCGATCACTCTGTAAAGGATTGTAGCTGACTTATCGAACTAAACAATCATTGCAAGAATCAGAATTTGGATCTAATCTGCTTTTGTTTTCAAAGTGATGAGTTTTTCTGTAGTTGACTTGAATGATGCTATGGTCTGAGGGCAGGCCTTATTTTAAGGGGTCAGGATTGCTCATTTCCCTTTTATCCTAACATTTTAAGAGGGGGAAGTTAGTTGTTGATTCCATTGTTCTTTAATTATCTTTTTTTTTTTTTTTTTTTTTTGCTGCGATGGAAACTAGAATAAGGGTTATTCCCTTTTCATTTATGCTTGTAGGAAAATCGGGAAGATTCAGATTTCAAGGTGGATTGGTCTGTTGGAACCATTATGCATACAGGTAGTTAATTAGTTGCCCCTTCCCTTGTGCTTTAGATTATCTTGATTTGTATTTGCTACAATGAAATGGGATTGCTGTTTTTTCATCTATGCTTTGGATATTTGTTCAGGGATTACCCGGGGAGGTACACACCAGTGTATTTAAATGCTTGGGAATTGAGGGCAAGGGAACCAAATCATATACCCGTAAGACTTTCACTTTATTAGATACGTACATTTTCTCCTATGCCTTCGGTGGAGTTAATACGTAGGATGCTCTAATTTGAGCCTTTGTGCAGGTGAGTGTGGAGAAGGATGCAAGCAGTGACATTCCTGATATTGACATGACAAAGTTTGTTTCTGATTCCTTTTTGCTTTGATTATAGTGATTTGTATTGCAATAATGGAATAGGATTTGACGCTCCCACCCCTCTTTTTTTACATTATTTGTTACGAAACCTGTCAGAAACAAATAGGAGGAAATAGAGAAGAAATAAGATGCACACGCTTGTGTTGGATGAAGGGTTCTCACATGTATTCTGTCACCTGTCCTATGTTTTTCACTGCAGATACAATGTCCACCGTGATATGCCTCTCAAAGAATTTGTTGATTTTATTCGGTTAAGGATTCAGCATGATTTTCCATGGAATAAGAACATCGAGTCTCCCATTGGTGAGCATAGCTGCATCACGTTTTTGTTGTAGGCCGGAAGTAATAATATACGTCATTGTCCCAACATAGGTCTGGATGTAGTCACTCTAATTGTTCCAATGTTGCGCAGGTACTACCTTGATGTCCGAAGTCGATGAGAAAAACAGGGACAAAGACGGGTTTGTTCGAATCACCTACAGTGGAAAAGAGAAAGGAGGCTGGACCCGCTGAAGAGCTCTGAGCCAATGATCTGAGCTGCTTAGATAGTACGTGGTTTGAAGACTTGAAACTGATAAAATACTTCGATTTCACAGTTTCTCGCTCAAAACCTAATCGTTGAAGTATGATATGCACCAACTCTTCATAAGTAACGCTATCTGGCGCAACCGTTGATTTCACTTGACCATCAATGTATTTGGTGTCGATCCATCTACCACTGTACTTCAATATAGCACCAAACCTAGTCATTTTCTGAAATAATGCAACCAAGATAATCAGCAATAAACAAATTTTACGTATGTGGAAGGTGGTGACTGCTCGTTGGTGGTCTTGGAGAAAGAAGGGGGACGCGAGAGAAGAAGGTGGAAGGTGGAAGGTGGTGGCTGCTCGTTGGTGGTCTTGAACAAATGTACTGTCGGGAATCTGTTGTAGTCGAAGAGGGAGGAGGAAGGAAAATAAGAGTAAAAGTGTGATCGGCGTGTATTAGGGAGCCATACACAAAAATATAACCAATATTACTTACAATTCTACTTTTTTATGATTAGGATCAATGGACAAATATTATACATCTATTGGTCGAAACTAAAAGTTAAAATGATTATCATTGAATTATAGGTGACGTGACAATGACTTCTAAATAAATTAACATAAATCTCAATTAATTAAAAGATTTAAGGAATTTTCCCATTGCAAATAGAGCCTCCTATACACCATTGTCCATTAAATAGAAAGAAAAAAAAAAGAGTTTTAACAAAAAGCTCGCGGTACTGTTTACTTTAACGAAAAACCATATTTTTACACTAAAAAGTCAATTCTGGTACTATTCACTTTACCCTTTATTTTGATCTTATCATTAAAACTCAAAGTTTTCAAACAATTTTCATTAGTTTTCTTAAAAAAAAAAATTAGCATTGTTAATGAGTTCAAAATAAACAGAAAGAGACGAGAAGATTGTCATTAACTATTTGTTTTAAATTATAAAAGCTGAACAAGAAATTGGAAGGCTTCCTTGGTCAATGTTCAACATGCTTAAATTTTTTTATGTAAAACCAATTTTTAGGGTTTAAAACCTTAATATTCCTTCTTATGCAAATTCTGTATCTTCGGTGATAATCCTGTAACAGTGACGAAATTAATAGCCTCCATATTTGGTTTCTAAATGCCTTTCCGCATAAGATCATTCAACTTGTTTGACAATCTAATTGGTTTCATCCCCTTCGTCTTTAGGACTACACATGCTATTCAAACCACCATCATATATTCTAGTATTTAGTTTCTAAGTGCTTTTCCAAATCAGAAGTTCAGTTTGTTCAACAATCATCCATGATTATTTTGTTCTTACTGTAACTTTAATTTAGAAGGTTTTATTTCGTTGAAATTTACATTGACGACTATAGGTTGATGCTTAGCTTGATTAGTGCGTCATGTCAGAACGGTACGAGCTGAGCACCTCGCTCGGCCTTGGTTATCCAACCCTACTACCCAAGCACCATTCCATTACCTTTGCGTCTTGTCCTGTATCTTTGTCACTGAATGATGGCTGTCACGTGGTGTGATTGACATCTGAGTACACCTGTTTTTGAGAACTTGTGTCACAAAGTTGTCAGTCTGCCAACATGCTCTTAACAGGCGTGAAATTCTTGCATCTCTTGATCGAGCTAGGCTCATGAGCGGTCGGCTACTGTGCTCGAATATATCCTCCTGTAAGCTTCTTGAGCATTGGGCTTCTAAAATTTCTCTTGAGCTTTCTAAGAAACTCTTTCCAACCAGTACCATTATTCAGGCCTAAAAATGCTCGGCGTTAACAACCCTTATATGTCCACATGTACGAACAATTTATGCTATTGTCGAATTGGACCAACTAATTAGCTAGAATTGGTGAAGTTGTTGCTCCAAATATATTAATTTATTGATTTATTAAAATTCCCAAGTCAAAGATTCCATTTGCACATCTATGTTCACACTTCTCGTCCGATCCCAAATATGCCATTCCAAAGTCCAATTCACACGTTGAATTTGAAAATCTAAGTGGCTAAGCTAGCCAGAAGAGATCAAGTATATATATAGTAAAAGTCCCTTCGAACTGCTGCAGGGTTTGACCATTCCAGTTAATCTAGAAATATTTCTCAATTCGTAGAAGCCATGCAAATCACGGTCCAGCCGGCTCTCGGCTAGTCAGCCTAGCCTCCACACTTATATTAGAGATAGGGATTAAGTATGAGAACAGTTATTAGCATTTTAAAAATTATATTTATCATTTTAAATTTTCAATAATTAGAAAGAAAAATAAACTTATAAAGAATGTAGAATAAGATTTTTAAAGTATTAATAATAGTTTCCTTAAACATACACCATTTTTCTCCTTTTACACTCTTGTTTGATTTTTTTTTTTTTTTTTGGATAATAACAAGAATAAAGTGTAATAAATAATTAGGATGCTAAAATAATGCGTACAAATAAACTCTGTTAGACATATTAAAGAATGTAACGTGTTAGAAATCTAACAAAATTAAGGTGCAATATATAATCAACGGCTACTGATAAAATTTTACTAAGATCTTTATGATAAAACTCTAGTAGGTAATACACAAGTTAACGATGAGTACGAATGTAATTAGTAATGAGTTGTTGGTTTATGTGTCTGAAATCTTGACAAGCCACACTAAGTAATCAATAACCAATTTGGAGAGATATTTTGCAGGTATTGAGAATTCGAGTCACGTGGGCACCATTGCACATATTATAATAGGAGTACATGATCGAAGATTCGTATGTTTCACTTTGAAAGAATATTAATAAAAAAACATCAAAAGTTGATATGTCTCATTTTTATACTTTTATGGCTCGTTTACTAATCCATAATTAGAATGAGAGAAATTGAATTGAGGAGAAGTTGGTATGAGATAGAATCAAAATCAGATTCCTATGGAAACCGTTCACAAAAATTTCAAAAATCAAAGTATGAATAGTACTGAACCATATAAGTTGTTTACTAATTCACATGAATCAGAATGAGTTGTTTACTAATTAATATGAATCAGAATGAAATTCAATGTGATTACAAAAATGCTCCTATTTTAATTGCTAATCATTTTTCATTTATTATTTATTTTGGCAAAACTTTATCTTATTTTTTAACTTTGTGAGAAAAACTTTAATTCTTTTTATTTTGTTGATTTTTTATTTTTTTAGCTAAGACACCAATTTTGGTGGGTTAATCCGAAGGGTAATCTTGAATTTTAAAATAAATGAGTGTATGGGGAGAAAAAAATCAATTTGATTCCCCTGATAATGAGGAAATTCAATTCTCACCCAACTGCAGGAAATCCACTTCCTCCAAATTTTGGAATTGGATCCAAAAATTACTTGGGTCCCACTAATTTTTTAATCTTGAATATTTGGTGAACAACGAATACTTCATAATCAGAATCCACTTCTATTTTTTTTGTTCCAATTACCTTTACGTAAACATGCCATTAAAGTATATAAATAAGGTGACACAATCAAACGTTACTTCAACTTGTAAATTGAGCTTCTAAATTAAGCCGAGCCGCTGACTTTGTCCTATTCACTACTCTTCTAAATTGAACCAACTAAAAATCGACCTTGAATATAATATTATTCTTGCATACAATTTCCTGGAGGCTGCAAGTGTAATATTATAACAATAATATTGTAAAGGTCTCGACAAGTCCCACCCACCTTTCACAACTTTGCTAGGGCTCCTATATATGACACAAACTTCCCCCATCGTTAAACTCTCTATTCTTTCAGCTCACTTTGAGGGTCTATTTCTCAACAACCCTAATTCTTAAGCTTATTCGGCTTTATAAGCTACCCGTAGCTGGAATGGGAAACTGTTTGAGACGCGATTCGGCGATGGTATGGACCGGAGACGACGACTGGATTGATGTTTTTCAGCTTGAGCCTGATGCTAAAATGGCACACAACCCAGAAAGGCATAGGCTTCTTGGCGAGATAAGATCATATTCATCATCTGCAGCCTCAACACCTTCATTTTCTACTAGCACTAGTAGTACTGGAGGAGATCAAGTGAAGATCAAGATGACTAAGAAGGAGCTGGAGGAGTTGGTAAAAGGAGGAGGAAACATGCAGGGTCTGTCGTCTGTGGAACAGCTATTGGCTCGGCTCGGGATCAACGGCCTTGACGATCATGATCAGTACTATGATGATCGTGATGAGTTGGACCATCATCGGCCCTGGAGGCCTGTTCTCCAAAGTATTCCGGAGGTTAATTAGTTCATCATTCATATCACCATGCGTGTTTGAACGGTGATCATGATCAGAAAGACCTCTAGACGATAGAATTTAGGTCTGAAATTAAAATTCTTTTGTTACGATTCTTTTTTAATTCATACTTTCTTGTATGTTGAGATTCAATTTTTTTATATTTTATGGTCTATGTACATGTGAAGATGAATATTTCTTTTCTTATTTACTTTTTAAATTTTTTTTAAGTGCCTAATAATTTTGGAGAAAATCCTTAATAGAACATCATAATCACGTCATTCGAAAGGAAACTCTCACAAGTATCAAGCAGGGTACGAAACCTAAATGCCCAGAATCTTGTTTGCTTGTAAGCATTACCTTACAGATGATGTAGTCAAGCAACGTGTGATGAAGTTTTCTCTTGATTTTAGGGACTTTTCAAAAAATAAATTTTTATGAGCCGCCAAGTCCAATATCTTTGTGGGCTCAAGCAATCCTTCACCTGATGTTTTGTTTGGTTGGGACATGATACATTTATTTAAATTAAATTTTGTGAATTATATGATGTATATATTAATGATTGAATTATTATTTAAGTATTAATTAACGTGTTTATTTTTTATTAGTGATGCAACATATAATTTACAAATGTGGTATAAAATGTTAGTCTGCCTAGCATTAGTCTATATACAATATGAGCAAATTTTTCCAAATACTAATATGTTTTGGTTGGAGGGATATTGGAAACTTTAATCCAAGCGTTTCATTTTGTCACTTGGAAGGATATTGTTCATTGGCAGCCTAGTCTATACCTCTCAGCTCTAGGAGGCCTCTTCATGACTAGTGAAAGTTGACGTTTCACCTTATATATATATTGGAAACTCACCTTTTTTTTATATTTTTATCAACGTTAAATTTCTTAATCATGTAATGCTTATCGTTGAAGACAAGGTGTGAATTCCTTACCTAAACGGCATAATCCACATCATTAGGATTGATTAGGATTCTCTTTCACATCTATTATGCTAATCATTTTTCTTTGCTTTTCCAAACAAACTATAAAACGGATCATAAATCATAATAAAAGTTAAAAATGACCCAATACCAAACTTGAACTTTACTCTAGAAACCCAATTCACCATTTTAAATTAAATTAGTAGGTATGCACTATCGAAGTTTGTATGTAATAATACCATGCGTACAAAGTTTTTTTTTTTTTTTTTTTAATACAATGATATATTTACACTAAAGGAATGTGAGATATAAATTAATTTTAAACTCGTTATTTATAAAATTCAAAACTAAGATTTCTTACATACAAATGCATATACTCTCACTTATAAGTAAAATAGAATACAACCTAATTGTATATTAAATAATGTAAAATAAAAATATTGAAACAATGATGAACATGTAAAAAATTTGACACCATCATAATATCTTTAATAAAAAATATTGATATTTCACAGCTTCTCAATTTGATTGCCTACACAAATGAGCACCAGATATTTCAGAGCGATGGCCGCTTTAATTATAACCCGAACGACTGCCATCACGCACGGAACTTTCACACGTGTCACATGTGCCAAATGGCTGGTGTAGAAAGCAGGTGTTGGCCAGTTGTGGTTGTCGAGTGGGGTGGGGGAACGGAGAAGGACCGTCGGATCCTTTTTGAGTGGATCTGACTGATTAAGCAATCACGGTTGATCATCATATATTGTGCAGTTAGAAATTATTTTAAATTTTAAATCTAAAATTAAATATAAATAATATCTAACGAAAACTGATCACACGATATATAATAAACAACCGTGATTACTTAATCCTTGAATCATCACAAAAAGAAGATCCAACGAGAATCCTTTACGCGGGGAGAAAAAGGCAATGGATGGCGTTAATGCACAAGTGCTCTCCTACCTGAGTCTTCTGCTCAATGTGGGGCCCACTCATGACAGCTATTACTGCTTCTGAGGGCCCCACCCCACTTCCAAGCTCATTCATGGCTTCTCCTACTCTGCTCCCCCTCTCCCTATTTCTCGCCTTTTCTTCCTCTTCTCTTCCCACAATGTTTCCTCCTCCATTTCCTCACCTGCAAAACCCTTCTCTGAACTCCAAGCCTGAAGCTTGAAAACGCTGCGTTTATCTCTCTCTCTCTCTCTCTCTCACATTCTCTGTGATGGTTTCACTGTTTGGAGGGTAAGGAAATTGAAGGCAGGAAGGAAATGGCGTCTCTGAAGCTCACTGCCCATGTCTTTATCCTGTTCCTGAGTGAGTTTCTAACTTATTTTTTTGTTGATTTCTTTACTGGGTTTTGTTTAATTTTGCAAATAGTTTGAGTTTTGCCTTCTTGGTCTTGGTTATAATTGCTCTAGTTGTATTAGTCCAATTGGGTTTTGTGAAAGATTTGTGCTTTTTTAGCTGGGCAGGGAATTCGTGTTCCTAAAAATGTCATCTTTGGTATGGTGTGCACCTCAGATTTTGTGAAACATTCTTGATCTTGATTTCAGTTTTCAAAGAATATATGGTGCATTTGGTATCAGAATATTGAAGTCCTATTGTTGTTCTCAATCTTTGAATCTAATGCTTAATGTAAGGCATAGCGCCGTTTCGAGCAACTGTTTAGAGTGAATTAAGATATCCCAGGTTGTGTTAGGGTCTTGATTGCTGTTTGAGTAGTATAGGCTTGCCCTTATACAACTTTGTAGGACATACATTAGCGCAAAATTGTGGATTGAAGATTTCACCGTAATTTCCATTTTGCTACATTATTGATTCATTGACGCTACTTGTGTTTATGGAGGAACATACTTACCTTTGGCTTAAGGTTTATAATGCACATTGTTAAATGGTTCTAGGATTTATAACTAAAATTCATTAGTTGCCTTTGGTGCCGGACTAGTTTGTCTACGGCTTTAGAACTGCTCCCTAAAGTTTATAAGGAAACTATGCATCTAAAACTTTTCTGATTGTGATTTGTGTAGTTTCTCTGTTTTATTATTACTTACCAATGTCCTTTGTTTTTCACTTTATAGGTCTCCATGTATGTTGTTGCAGCACGATAGATTATCTTAAAGATCCAGTCTTGTCGTTTAAACAAAAAGATTCTATGTTACCAATGATCTCTCCTACTGTGACTCCTCAACCCTTTCTTCCCCTTCTTGCTCCTTCACCATTGGCACCATATACGAATACCACTGTCCCAAAATTATCAGGTTCCTCCCTCCCTCCTTATTTGCTCAAGTTAAACTAAATTCGCCTAGGCATTCTGTGGTTTGGTTCATAAGTTCCATACTTTTCTCGTTGATCTGTGCGTGCAGGACTCTGTAGGCTAAACTTCAGTGTTGCTGAGAGTTTGATGACTGTGACCTCAATTGATTGCTGGTCCGTTTTTGCACCATTGCTAGCTAATGTAATGTGTTGTCCACAGTTGAAAGCCACTCTCACAATTCTCATTGGTCAATCTAGTAAAGAGACCAATGTTCTGGCTTTAAATGGGACAACTGCTAAACACTGCCTATCGGATATCGAGCAGATTTTGGTGGCCCAGGGTGCAAATGATAGTCTTGCACGAATATGCTCAGTTCATTCATCAAATCTGACTGATGCATCTTGCCCAGTCATTGGTGTTAATGAGTTTGAGGATACAGTTGATACTTCCAAGTTGCTTGCTGCTTGTGAGAAGATTGACCCTGTGAAGGAATGCTGTGCTCAAACGTGTGAGAATGCTATATTAGATGCTGCTACAAGGATTGCATCAAAAGCTTCTGATGTTTTGAGCACAGATGGTGCTCATGATCTCTTACCAGATAGATCAAGTAAAATCAATGGCTGCAAAAGTATTGTCCTCCGATGGCTGGCAAGTAAACTCAGTCCTTCTCATGCCAAGGAAGTTCTAAGGGGACTGTCTAATTGCAAGATTAACAAGGGTGAGTTTACAGTAAAACATGGTGCTACGTAGAAAATGAAAATTATACTTACTATATTAACAGGTCAAAGCATGGGATATTCATACATTTATCTAGAAGTTTGTTAGAGTTGTCTCCTAGAACTGTATGGATGAATTAGTACCAGTTGTCTCATTCTTTCTGTATTTGAAGGGATTTTCTTGGAAATTCTACAGGTGGATTGCCATTTTTATGAATATGGATTATAGTCATATAAGAGATATCATTGGAATTCTAGCTGTATACCTTCCTCATATTCGGGGCTTACTCCCGTATTGTGAAAGTTGATTATTAAATGATTTTTTTTGTGTGAGAGAGAGAAAAAGAATGAGAAAGATTAAGAATACTATTAAGTGTTTTTCTCTGTGTGTTATACTTGTTTGATTTTACTTGAAGATGCCACTCCTCGATTGGAGTATCTGATCGTGTATTGTGTCTGGTGTTGCCTTCAGCTTGTCCCCTGGTTTTCCCTGACATGAAGCATGTTGCAATGGGTTGTGGGAATGGGATAAGTAACCGGACTGCATGTTGTACTGCCATGGAGAGCTATGTGGCCCACTTGCAAAAGCAGAGTTTAATAACCAACTTGCAAGCTTTGGATTGTGCTGCATCACTGGGAATGAAGTTACGAAAATCAAATATTACCAAAAATGTGTATAGCCTATGTCATATAAGCCTGAAGGATTTCTCGCTTCAAGGTTAGCACGTTCCTCTTGTCGTGTTTTTTTGTTAGCTAACTATATGTAACCTATCATGGTTCTAATATATATTGTGTGCTTTATGCATGTCAAAATTATTGGGATGGATTCGTTCAACTCAGTTGGAAATCAAGGTAATAAACTTATTTCGTTTGTATTATCCAATTATATTAGTATAATCGAAGAAATTCTTAGCATTATCAAAATGTTTTACTGTATTGAAAGAAAGGGGTACATTTTTTGAATTTATTGTCAAAATAACTACTTTGACTTTGCCAATGATGGTAGGGTTGTCAATAATTTCATACCAGTGCTTTTGCTTTTTTCTTGTTCTAATCTTGTAAACTGGTCATTCTTTGTACTTTTGCATGATAGTGTCTGGATGTCTTTTGCCGAGCCTGCCTTCCGATGCCACATTTGACAGTTCAGGTGTCAGCTTCCTTTGTGATCTGAATGATAACATTCCAGCTCCCTGGCCCACCTCTCAAGGGGCAGCTTCATCTTGCAGTAAACGTATGTGCAAGCAAGCTGTTTCTGTTTATTCATTTCCATGGAGTACCCTGCATTTTGCTGTACTTTCTTATGAGGCTGTATTTTTCATTTAGTAGTGCGCTCATGATTTCTGCCTGACTTTGTTGGACTTTCAGATGTCAAGATTCCTGCACTTCCTGCAGCAGCATCTGCTGAAAGTGGTGAGTAAATTCATTCATTAATCTTCATCAATGCTGATTTCGCTTATTTGAGCGGTCCCCGGTTGGAGTATGTAAGGCATTCAAAGTTGTGGTTATCCTTATGAACAAAACTTAGGAACTAGTCGCAGAACAGTTTGAGCATTATGTACATACAAAACCAGTGTATGCCGACACTTATACCACGCACATCAAAGGCTAAAGCATATGCTCTGATGTTCTCCAGGTCTATACCATGATGGCGTGATGCTTTCTCTACTCCTTGCTTCCGCGATGGTTCTTATGACGCTTCTGTAATTAACTTTTCGCTCGAGGCAAACGTGTCAGTCCTTGAAGGAGAATTCGTGAATGGTTCGTTGTTTATGCAGATCACCCCAAGCTAATGGACACAAGACTGTCGTGAAACTTTATCTGCGGCGATCTGACTTCAAGTTTGTGCTTCCAATCCTACAGATTCATGATTCTTGCTTGCTTCTGAAATAATTTTTTTGTAAAAAAGTTTAGGAAATCGCGCGTGGTTGATCATATTGTAAGTTGTAACCGTCGTCATTATAAAGATTGCATGTAAATTTAGATTGCAGCCAAAATACAATCTTGTTTTACAAGTGATGAACCAACTCAGCCACCAAATTTGCATGTATCTCCTCATGTTGTAGTTTTTCATGGTGGATTATAGGCTTACAGTGGTGGCACATGATGAAATTGAGGTTCCATCATACAACGTAGCCCAAATTCATATAAGCACATGGCAAACTTTGTCCCTCACCGATGTGGGACAACTCTCAACACGTTCCTGCACGTGTGGTGGATTTTCAAGCCTACAGGTGGATAACAACTGGATGACGTGGAGCGCGTGTGGTCATTTGGCTTTACACGAGAACAACCTGCTCTGATACCATGATGAAATTGAGGTTCTACCACATGATGAAATTGAGGTTCCACCATAAAATTAATTGGTAATATGGAAAGTAGCTCAAAACTATATAAACACAAAGCAAACATTGTTCTTCATCGATAGACAACTCTCAAAGAAAAGCGACATGATTCGACGATGTTCCACTATCTTCAACTCCTCTAGATCTGGAGTTTTTGGAGAATCAGTCTCATCTTCAATATCATGATTGGGTCAACCAGGCCAAATCATGAGTGAAATATAGTACATAGAAAATCGAAAACGTACATAGCAGTTCCAAGAGAAATACTTTGAATAATTTCATCACAGAAAATTGGCCAAACTAATCAAATTTTAATTCGTAATTTCTGAAAACTTCAGCTTTTTAATGTCTTCAATATATGACACTTATGTCGTCAATTTTTTATCTCTACATCGTTGATGTTTAATACTAATTATTTTCTGTGTTCGACCTAAATTAGCGGATTAATAGAGAATGAAAAGCAAAAATTAAGAAAATAATTAGTATAAATTAAGAATAAGATGGATGTATGCCATATAAAACAAGAACAAAGAAAAAAAAAAAAAAAAGTAGAGGCCTGGTCCTACAATATCGACCATTCTCAACAGGTTCATGCATCTACCGTTCTCAACGACATTGAACCTGTTTTGTTAGGTTAGTAGAATTTCACGTTAAACACATGGGAACAAATTTTTGGAATGTTCAAATCGTGTCCGTTCATCGTACATCGTGCAATCAGAAATCATTTTAAATTAAATATGAATAGTATCTGATGAAAACTGATTGCACGATATACGATAAATGGACACGATTAGAGGATCCTCCTGTAAATTTTTGCATGTCCATTTTCTTCTTTTGTACTTTTTCTTTTGTTTACGTACCTTATCTATTATTTAATTTAGAGTAATGTTAGGAAAACTAAATTATAAACAAAATTTGCAAACTAAATAATATGTCACCGATAGGAAATGAGCTCGTTTATCAGAAGTATGATTATCTTCTCTCCTATTCACATCCCCTTTTCTCCCCTCCTCTCACATATTGTTTTTTATCTTCTTCTTACTATTAAAAAATTAACACAAAACGTTAATGTGACTTAACCGTAACCCTTCAAATATGAGAGGAGAGAAGGGGAGGGAGACTAAGAAGGGAGAGAATCATACTCTCTTTTATCAACGTTTAAGTAATAATTCAATCATTACTTCTATGTCATTTAATTTACAAAAAAATATTTCTACGAATTTAATCTTTTTAACATTACTCTTTTAACTTATCTAACTCAACAAAATAAAGTACGAAAGTCACTTTCCTTACGTACATGCATGTCTTTCACTTCAGTAATATGCAGCTGATCCTTGTATGCATGTTTGAATAACTTGATTGATTGGGAGAATCTACCCTACAACACTTGATAAATATTCTGTCAGCTTATGTTTATCACTAAAGCAAGACTTATTAATTGAGTACTTATCTTTTTGGAGGTGAATTGTCCGCCTTCCTATTTCCATACTCTCCTTATACTCTTATGTGATGTGTGATCACGGTTAAGTCACGTTAATATTTTATATTAAATTTTTATATAAATAATAAAACAAAAAGTAATAGAAATATAAAATGTTGACGTAGCTTAATCGTAACCACACAAACAGAAGAACATAGGAAGAGTATGGAAATGTGAGAGTAGACAATCCACCTCTTATCTTTTTTTTGGTCGATAATTGACTTATTACGTACGGAAATGTTTTCTTTTTTTGTGATTGAAAAGTCACTCTCTTCTCAAATTAAAAAAGAATAAAAATGGGTATAATATACCTCCTTTCCTTCATTCTCACAAAATAGAGAACTTTGTTTGCTTGAAATTTTCATTTTAATTCTTAAGGAAAACTAATGAAAAAAATTTGAAAAATTTGAATTTTAACGATAAGGACAAAATAAAGGGTAAAGTGACTAGTACTATGATTGATTTTTTAATGTAAAAATATAATTTTTTTTTAAAATAAATAGTACGGAAGAGCATTTCGTTAAAATTCTCTAATTCTTATCTATTTGTCCCTATGAAAGAAGGTGGTACTTGATGATGCAAAATCTTGTCCTGTGGCTGCTTAATTACTTAATTAGATGGTATCGATCTTCTCCTAATACTCAGCATAACATGTTGGGCTAGTAGTTAGAACATCAAAATTGTACGTGGTCCAAATTAATTTAATTTTTTCTCTTATCATTTTCGGTTGCAGCGGATATACGCTTTTTCCTGGGATTTGATTTAAATGAACTTTAATGAAGGGGTTCCCCATACTATTCTATTCACTTTAACGAAAAATCATATTTTTATACTAAAAAATTAATCTTGGTACTACTCATTTTACCCTTTATTTTGTTCTTATTGTTAAAACTCAAAGTTTTCAAATCATTTTCATTAATTTTCATTTGATTTTTAATTCATTTTTGGATGCAAATAAAGGAGTGACTGTTCGGTGTGGATCATCGACGGCAAAGCATTTTTGGCATAGTTAACGCGGGATGCCAACTACATCACTGGCTTTCCGGGGTTGAATAAAGCAAAGTACCTCACATCGGTCATTTCATAAAATAATTTATAACTTATATTACTATGTTTGGATGAGGAAAATAAACATAGAATTTTGGTAAAAGTCAGAATTTATAAATTGACAGACACTAATTATCTTGTTTGGATTCATAAACATAGAAATTTAGAATTTCTGCATGGAAAAAAAACTTGGAATTTGGGACCTCCAAATTCCAAGTTCAAATTCCATGTAAATATGTGTCATTTCTCAATTTCTATGATTGAGAGTTTAAAAATAACAAATTTCGTATTCAATTTCATTGTTCTTTTAGGTTAACCAAACAAGAAAATTTACAAATTCTAGAAAATAAAATCTCGTCATTTCAATTTCCGTCATTTTTAAATTCCTTAGTAATCTTAAATTTCTTCCCCCAAACATTACATTAAATAGTTTTACTTTTAATTATGTCAATATTTTTGTATAAAAAATTAAAATATACCACGTTAGTTATCTTACAAAATAAATAATAACTTATATTAAATTATTTCACTTTTAATTGGATCGTTGCCTTTTATATAAAAGCTACATACTTAATGATTGCACAAATAATTTAGTGGGAGATAGTACCAATACTATTAATGTTGCATAGCTACCCATCCCCTTGAAACTTTAACATGGGTTTGCCTTTAGAGCTCAGGTACACATGTTTGTTTCAACTTTTAATGTCGTTTTTTCTTTACCATTTCTCCTCTTGTATTTGTTTTTAGTTACAGTTCATATATTTCTTTTTTCAGGAAATATGGAGTGGGATGATAAGAGGTACTTCTATACAGACTGTTAGACCATCTCCAACTGAAGAAGGGTCAGAGAGCTCGTTTTAGCCCTTTGATATTCCAAGAAATTAATATTTTAATGAACAGTGCAAGGTTATATTTTTTACCATCTATAACCGAAGGTCAAACATAATTTATTATTTAAATTTAAAAACTACAAATTAAATAGGCCTAATAGATATGATCACAAATATGTAGTTACGCCATGCATGCATAGAGATATGATCATGCATTTATTATAAAGGCCTAATAGATAAACGGTTCTCGTGTTAATAATTTAATCAAAAGACTGTTTATGTGGGAAAAAAAAAAAAAATTTAACCCTTCATAGCATAATTTGTTAACAAATTTAGTTCAAAAGTGATTATTATATCAATAATTTTGATAGAAATCGAATTTTATTGAGAGAATGACGGAGCTGGGGCCTTACAGTGATCGCCCTTCATGGGTGATTCTTCTTTCACCCGTTCACATAGTAAGTGAAGTACACTGTACACCTACTTTCTCCGATGCTATCATCGTGTCGGTTCGAGGACCATGACCTTTAAGAAATTTGTCCGCTCCGACATATTAACTTTAAATCTTTCATAGCCAACGTCCTCTCCGCATTTGCTTTGTAAATTTCTATTTTGTATTTACACCGTATTTTTAAGTAATTGTTATTGGTACTTTAAAAATCTCATTTTATATTTCAAATTTTTTATATTTAAAAAATACACTTGTGAGGAATGTAAAATAAAATTTTTAAAAGTACCAATAACATTTCTTTTTTTAAAAAACTTTTTGTTAATAGGAGAGATGAGATTCATATTTAGCGAATTTTCTCTTCCAATAATGAAAAAAGAAATCTGCACAGTTGATTATGACGTCTTCCTTTGACCTAAAAAACCTAATCAATTACGCTCTTTTTTTTCGTCGAATTGGAAAAACTAAAACCCTAATTATGTCGTAATTTGTTTACAAAATAAAAAAAAAATACTAATAAATCATAGTACTTGTCGACGCACTGTATTAATTGAAGCCTAAACACTGGTGTCCACGGAAAAAGTGTGAGAAAATGAATTCGTTCTCTAACGTGGATTATTAATGCAGCCTCAGAACATATACTTCCCCGTGGCACACTGCTACCCACATATACCACCACGTTTTTCGTCCAGAAATGTCTCAAGACCAACTCCACCAACCCATCTTAGACTCCGAACCGGAACCGGCAGCAGAACCCTCCAGCAATGGAGACGGTGTGGACTCTCTACTCGAGAAGGTGCTGTCCGACACTCAATTGCCCCCATTCAAGCGACTCCGCATGGCCACATGGATCGAACTCAAGCTCCTCTTTCGCCTTGCTGCCCCCGCCGTCTTGGTTTATGTCATTAACAACTCCATGTCACTTTCCACTCGTGTCTTCGCCGGCCATCTCGGCAATCTTGAGCTGGCCGCCGCCATTCTCGGCAACAGCGGCATCCAACTCTTGGCCTATGGCCTCATGGTACAATTATCAATATAACTTTATGTGCCCTACGGTTTGTGTTATATATTAGAATGTCAATTATTAAGATTAGAATTCAGATGATGAACGTTTTCAATCTGCTCGAGTGATCACATGCAAAAATATTTTAGAATGACGGTATGACAACATAACATGCGATCGTGTGTTGTCATTCTTATCTCTTTAATGATTTTTTTGGTTTGGTTCTTGTTTCTTGCAGCTAGGCATGGGAAGTGCAGTGGAGACTCTATGTGGGCAAGCCTACGGTGCCCAAAAGTATGACATGTTAAGCATATACCTTCAAAGAGCAATCATAGTCCTCTCCCTCACTGGCCTCCCACTTCTGGCAGTCTTTCTCCTCGCAAAACCCTTGTTGCTTTTACTCGGCGAACCAACCGCCGTGGCCTCAGCCGCCGCCGTCTTTGTCTACGGTCTCATCCCTCAAATATTTGCCTACGCCATAAACTTCCCCATTCAAAAGTTTCTCCAAGCACAACGAATTGTGGCCCCAAGTGCTTACATATCAGCAGCTACTTTTGGGGTGCATTTATTGATGAGCTGGGTTGCTGTGTACAAGCTGGGTTTAGGGTTGCTAGGTGTTTCTCTTGTTTTGAGCTTGTCGTGGTGGATAATAGTTGGAGCCCAGATTGTTTACATCTTGGTGAGCAGTCAGTGTAAGCTGACTTGGCAGGGTTTCAGTGTGCAAGCCTTTTCTGGGTTGTGGGATTTTTTCAAGCTATCGGCTGCATCGGCGGTGATGTTGTGCTTGGAGGTTTGGTACACTCAGGTGCTAGTTTTGATTGCTGGGTTGCTAAAAAATCCTGAGCTTGCCCTAACTTCTTTGGCCGTATGGTAAGAGCTAATTAACACCACTCTGTCTTTCATCAATTAATTAATATCTAATGTTATCCATTTTAATTTAGTGTAATGCTAGATAGATTAATTTTTCAAATTAAATTTGTAAATTATATGATGAGTCATCAATAAAAAATAAATATGTAAATCAGCATTTAAGTAATAATACAATTATCAACAAACTATGTTATATGATTTACAAAATTTGATCTAAGAAGTTGATCTCCAGCTGGCTGTAAGTTAGGAAGTATTATAGTTTATTGCTATTTTTTCAGTTAAGTAGAAAAATATTAAATTTAATTCTTATAAATTGTGAGTTCGATGTCAAATTGATTTTGCATTGTGTCTTAGCTTAGGTTTCACGCTACCTAGTGCAAATAAGAAGCTTAAATTATACAAAATTACTTTAATTATGGATTAAACTACAATTTCATAACTCATGTTTTAAATATTGTAATGTCATACATTCGTTAAATTTTCTTTCAAATTTAACTGTTAAATGATGACGTTGTAAGAGCAAGGCCCCCTCCTTCTCCAACTGAAATATTAAATTAATTATTAAGAATTTATTGATTTTTTATTTAACAATAAAAATAAAAAATAAAAAAAAAACTCTCTTTCTCGCTCACTCGCACCTCTCACATGTCTCCCTCACTCACTCTCTGCTCTCACTTGTAGAGAAACAATGGCAGCCATGGCTGCCGTGGCCATAGACACCCTTCACTCCCACTCCTTCCACCCAAAACACCATCTTCCACAATCTGCCTCCCTTATACTATTCCAGTTCTACCCCCATCAACCATATTAATTCCACCATGAAACCCTGCACATTCTGCAACTCCATCCAAAACCTCTCTCTAAATTTCCAATCTTTTCTCTTATTCTTCTCTGCCACTCTCCTCATTTGCTTCACTAAATCCGAACTCCAAACTTCATCACTCATTGTACCCTTCAAAACCCAACAAATTACATCTGGGTCCCTCCGAAAAGTCCCCGAACAAGCTTCCTTTCCACCACCATGTCACCCGCATAGTCACCGTCCCAGTGGGAATTCGATGGTTATCGACACCGGAAGCGAGCTCTCCTGTCTTCACTGCAACAAAACCCGGAACTATAACACATTCGATCCGACCCGGTCCACCTCCTACTCCCCCGTTCCATGCTCCTCATCCACCTGCACGAACTGGACCCGAGACCTCACCATACCCGCTTCCTGCGACTCCAACAAGCTTTGCCATGCCACGCTCTCCTAAGCCGACGCTCTCCTACGCCGCCGCCACGAACCGGAATTCCGTATTTGGTATTCGGGTGCATGGATTCAACTTATCCGGCGAGATTCCCACAACTGTGACCCATTTGACCCATCTCTTCATATCTTCAGTTCGAGGCGAACCGTTTTCCGGTTCGATCTATGCCCACGGCAGCCATGGCTGCCATTGCTTCTCTGCAAATGAGAGCAGAGAGTGAGTGAGGGAGACAAGTGAGAGGAGAGAGTTTTTTTTAATTAATTTTAATTGTTAAATAAAAAATAAAAAATTATTAATACTTAATTAATTTAATATTTCAGCTGGAGAATGAGTGGGCTCTGCTTCTTCTGTCATGTCATCATTTAACAGTTAAATTGACAAAAAATTTGATTAAAATATGAAATTGCAACGAATTCATAAATTAAGATATAACATTACAATATTTAAAATATGAGTTATAAAATTTTGATTCGTTAATTAAAGTAAGTTTTGTATAATTTATTCAAATAAAAGTAAGTGGACGAGTCAAAATTGGGTTTGACTAAAGGAATATAAAAAATAAAAGAAAGTGGACAAGCATAATTGGGTTTGCCACCCTGAGGAGAGCGAGTCCACAAGTGAAGGAATATGCACCTTATCCCTAACATAAAAGGACACATCTCATGAGTCACTACCAAATTTTTATCAAATAGAAACATCAATCAAAACATATACGGCTCAACCCTTTTCGAAACTGCCATATGCAGCTCCAAACGACATAGAGACATCTTCCGCCCATCGTATCCTAATATTAATGAAAGAAGAACTTACATGTTGTGTGGTTATTGTTTTTTTTTTCTCATTTTATTAAGGCATGATGTGACGAGCGATATAAATTAGGAATATACATATCACGCGTAAGAAAAATGTCTAAGAAATATATGCTATGAGCTGAGACCCCATTACATGCAACTATTCCATTCCATCCCACAAATGGAGTATATTTAATTACTTGCCGATCATATAATACAATGTCTACATGAACCCTAATTAGGATCAACGGCAATATTTTTACTATGCATAAACTAAAAAGAAAAAGTTGATCCTAAACTTCCTTTGTTACTTTTCATTTCCGACTAACTTGACTGTTGGATATATATTAGTTCCTTGCCTAACTCCATTTTGAAGTGATGTATGAAGTTCTTGTGTCCACATAATGCTGCACATTATAAACTTATTACTTAATTTGTATAAAAGAAAGAGTAAAAGCCTTTTACCGTAAATATGCAGCTATAGTTTACTGATTTAAACAAGATACAATTATTGAGAACGTTAACGAAAAGCTTTCGGTACTGTTTACTTTAACGAAAAATCATATTTTTACACTAAAAAGTCAATCATGGTACTATTCACTTTATCCTTTATTTTGTTATTATCGTTAAAACTAAAAATTTTCAAGTTATTTTCATTAATTTTCCTTTATATAAATCTGCAGCTATAGTTTCATGATGTACACAAGCAGACAAATTATTTTGTTATCGTCCATTATATAGTACATGTAATAAGAAAACCGCGTGGCCAAATCAAATTTGTACATATGTCATATAGTATACACGTCCCCTTACCTCACTAAATTTTATCGATTTCAAACCGTTTATTTTCAATCGGTTTACTTTTTAAGTTTCACTTTATAAATTAATAAACATAGTGTTCTAAATATGAAACATTGAAGTTACATTGTGACAATCACATTGGTAAAAGACTTTGGATTAAATTCCTTTGTACGAATGAACGATCTATTATTGGAGATTTAAAAATAAATAGTTTGTAAAGTTGCAAAAGAATGAAAGTTCTTCTCTCATTTGAGACTTAAAAAACATATTAGTTCTTCTCTCATTTGAGATTAGTCATTACCAAAACTTTATATCACACATAGAAACATACATGCTCAATGCTTTTCGAGAATAAACAGTTCGGATTGTTGCAAAAGAATGAAAGCGAACCCCATTTCTTGGGATAGGTATAAATGCATGATTAGCTTGTTCATGGTTTTACTTAATGGTGCATGGTTTCCCCTTGTGCAGCATGTCGTTAAATGGAGTGTTGTTCATGGTTTCAGTCGGGTTCAATGCAGCTGCAAGGTACGTACATGTATTGTTTTGTAAAATATTGGTTGGATTAATTAATCTAGCTAATATGTTAAGCCATAATTAATTAAAAAGTTTAATTGATGGATCAGTAGATCTATAATTACAAATTAATTGATGGGGAATTAATCAATAAAATACATGCATGCACGTATGCAGTGTGAGGGTGAGCAATGAGCTAGGTTCTGGGAATCCAAAGTCAGCAGCATTCTCGGTTATAGTAGTAACTTCGGTGTCCTTAGCTTTTGCTGTTCTGGAAGCTGTGGTTGTGCTCTCCCTCCGCGACGTAATCAGTTATGCCTTCACCAGCGGTGAAACTGTGGCCAAGGCAGTCTCGCACCTCACTCCATATTTGGCCGTCACTCTAATCCTCAATGGGATTCAACCAGTCCTATCCGGTAAGTGCTATCACACACACACACATTGTTGGAAATTTAATATTTGTTATTATATTAAAATTAATAATTGAATAAAAATTCGAAGCAATGTCTTTGGGTGGAAAAACGTTTCTCTCCAATGAAGAGTTGCAATTTTAAAACTTCATAAAAATAAACACATGCGTTCGAAAAAGGCATCTCTATTTCTATAAGTAGGCAAGTCCTACTGAACACATATGATGCATTACAATAGTATGTAATGTGAGATATTCCACCGTGTTGTCATTGCTATCGCACTACAAAATAATCATACTAATAGTGCACATATATGTTACAAAGAAAGTTGTGGTTGTCTTTAGTGTCCTAACTAAGAAATCTGGGTAAGTATAAAGTCTAAAGGCAACAGGTGCTAGAAGTGCTTCTCGTAGAAAGGACTAGTCATTAGGCTTCAAAGCAATCACAATGAGGGAATTGTGGGAGTAGATTAGTTATCTTTGATAAATGATCACTTCAAAAGAAGAAAAAAATTGCTTTTAGAAAAAGATAATGTTGTGAATTAGTTTACAAGACGGGTTTCAAATATCTCTTAGAGTGAGTTAGTTTAAGGTATTGAAAGGTTATAGAACTTCGAAAAATATTTTAAATGTGGGGGAGTTTACCCAAGCATATAGGCAAATTACTTATTAAATTTCAATATATGTTTGGAGGTCTTTATGTTAGAGATAAACTGCTCTCGGTGAAATCAATTTTCATGCATGGATATGAAGTTTGTAATGGCTCTAGATTGTAAATAGTCAACCTAGTGGTACCAATTGTAAAGGTTCAGCTAGAGATGACATATGCTGTAACATCAAGGAGAATGAGATAAAATCATAAAAGCCTGTGATTAGAGTAATCATAGTGGAAACCCAACCAATTAACTGAAGATCTCAAGATCTAGGTTCAAAACGAACAACTAAATTATGACAACTCGAAGTAGCACAAATGAGATATACTCTACTACCCATGTCTCGTGTTGATAACAGTGTTGTCTGACATTGAGAGTAGGTTAAACTTTGCTTTTAATGATTCTTATAGCTTGGAATACATAGAAGTCCAAGTAGGGTGTTGCTGAATATTCATAATGGAAAGTCACCTATCTTGAATGAGGAAGGAGCCCCTTTTATAGCACTCATGATGAGTCAGAAACTATTCAAAACCGAAATAAACACAAGGAGCAACCACGGGGCATTTGAAAATATGTTGTGTGATTATTATTTAACACTAGTTCTTGTTTGTATGTAATCATTAAACCTGTATTTAAATCATTTTTCATGATAATTGAACTTGTATTTACATACTTAAGGATATAATATATATGGTGATCATTGTAGGGGTGGCGGTTGGGTGTGGGTGGCAAGCATTTGTGGCATATGTGAATGTGGGATGTTATTACGTAGTTGGAATTCCATGCGGCTGTGTTCTTGGATTTGTGTTCGACCTTGGTGCTGAGGTACAATTTACCAACTCAATTATTGCGGAATATATAATATTTTACAAAATAAGAAGCTAAATGAAGCAAAAGATAATCTTGCTCGACAAGGAAACAGGGGCAAGTGAACATCTTCTCAAAAAATGAAAAAGGAATTAATTAGATTTCGACACACATATGTATTATACAGGGAATATGGTCGGGGATGATAGGAGGAACTCTAATGCAGACCTTAATTTTACTGTGGGTAACATTTCGTACGGACTGGGATAAAGAGGTAATTTCAGTAATCACTATGCTCACTTCATTTTGTATAGGCAGCTTTAAGATTAAATATTAAATATAACATTTCTGTTTTGTGTTAGAATTAAAAACTTACCTTAGAATTGTGACTATGATGTAAAATTATTATACTTGTACATCTTAAAATTGTGAATGAGACGTAAAATATTGATATGTAAAAACCCGTGATTGGTGTGCTGTATACTAACAAATGAGCTCGGAGAAATTTTTTATAATATATTTGTGCAGATTATTTGATAAGCCCCTATGATAGCCTCCTCAATAGTTCATTTACAAATCTTAATTAAGATGTACTTTTGGGGCACTGAGTTATTCAGGTGAACAATGCCAAAAGTCGCGTGGAGAAATGGGATGACAAGAAGCAGCCTCTACTAAAAAGTTGATGGCGTCACAAGTTTTCAACAGGCCACGAGTTTTCAACATGGAGAAAGCTTGGATGCAGAAAAAATCAGTAGCAGCTTTTGTTGCTAGCGAATTATGGATAGATACATGTTTAAATAATTGAATTTTTAATCATAATCTGAACACGTGTTCATCTGTGATTCGCTAGCTGCTGATTTTTCAGCAGCCAAGTTCAGTTCTTTCAACATACCAAGTCACGAGTTTTCAACAGACTATAATTGCTGGTTCGGCACATCCAATGTCATTGTAATAAGGACGGATTCAAATTGTTTTAATGCATGCTTTTCAACTTCTGATAATATTCGATTTTCCCTTTTCTTAGAGAAAGATCCAGAGTTACAGAAATGGTAATCTTCATGAACAGATACAAATAGAGAAGAAGAAAATGGGTGTCTTGTTCAGAAGATTACGTAACTTTTGGGATTCATTAATGTCAGTCACTAAGAAATTAGGGCTTGACCCATTCGCACATCGAATACAGATAAAAGACAAACAGATAGCATATTGCACAAAAACCACACCACACCGCCATGAGAAGTTTTTCGTTAGTTTGTGGTCGTCCTACTCAATTGTGTATCGACGAAAGGCAGGCTGGCGCATCCCCCAACCAAGGGAGTGGTTGCGTTCAGTATGTCCCCACACAAATTGCATAGTATTATAAATAGTTACTCCAGGTATCACCCATCCGCTGGAGTCCCCTTTCCCTAACAGAATAGCGAACCCTTGGCACATCTTCAAATTTTTTTTTTTTTTTTGGGGGGGGGTGGCGAGGTAAAAGAGATTGAGAGTTTAGTGGTATAGTGTGTGAACAGTAATTCAATCTAAACGTACGTGTAGTATTTGATATCCATTGGATTAATCACGTTGACGTTTGTCTAAATGCAGAGCCTTGGGATGCTCACCGGTCTGAACAAAATTAGGAGCACCTCGGCTGATGCATGATGCTAAAAGAGATCATCTACTTGAACCATATTTTGATAGTTGGACTCATTTATTTCATTAAAGGAATAATTCAACCATCAACCAGCACATCATGTAATCTTTAAAAATATAATCTAAAAACATGGTCTCTTTAGCATTTTCTGGAGCACCTCATGCAACACAAGTTTCATTAAGAATTGTATACCTACCAAATCTATATGTCATGTTAATTATAACAGGGCCGCCGGGCAGGGGTAGGATTCGTGTAATTGGAAAATAATTAAAAACCCAAACATATACATTTTTTTCTTATTACAAACGATATTATACACTAAATTACAGTAAAGAAAGAGAAGTGTTTTGAACATGAAACACAGTGATTTGAAGCGAAAATACCGAACCTACCTGGACAATCCAACTTGTAATTTTAGAAACCCGTAGTTGACTTATTTGTGGACATTTTTCCTGACACTAATTAATTTGGCTAATTGGATTTAGTGGCCACTTCTCCAAAATTATATGAAATAATGGACAGTTAATTAGGACAGCAGTACTACTACTGCAAGGCATCATGGGAACTTGGAATTGGATGTATAATGTGTAAATGCGAGGAGTGTCTAGAGGGGAAGTTGACTTCTTTGCACAAACTATGAATATCTTTCTTGTCGATGGGTTAGTGGACATTAATAAGTTATATATGGCTTAATTTGGTGCTTGACTAATTACTTTGTGCTTTGCATGTCATTTCGAAACGTACAAAACGAAGGATAAAGGACCTCCTGAATTGTATTGCTGATTAGTATAACTCGATCATTTTGTATAGGTAAAATTTTAAAGATGTCGCTGTTTTAAACTTTATTACATTTGGGGTGCAGGATTAGTAGTCAGAGACTCAGAGGGTGTTTTCTTGGCTGCGTTCGTCAGAAAGTTGGCCAATGTTTTCTCCCCTTTGCAGGCTGAAGCTATGGCGGTTCATGCGGGGTTAGCTTGGACGGCGGAAAGCGGTTTCCAAAATTTTATCTTTGAGAATGATTCTCTCCAGATCACTTCACCGTTGCTGGAGCCTTCTAGCAATTTGAGAATGGTTGGTCCAACTGTAGAAGATGCTAAGGCCTTGCTTAGATTGATCACTGGAGTCACACCTTCCCACGTTTGCCGCCAAGCTAATGGAGTGGCCCATCGTCTTGACAGGATTGCTCTTCAGGTTGATGAGAGTTGTGTTGGATTGGGGATCCTCCTCTAGTTATATCAGGCCTGATTCTGGAGGAGAGTCTTCCTCATTTCTAACTTTGCCGTTTGACTTTTGTTAATTAGAATATGCCGCTTCTTTCAAAAAAAAAATTTACATGCCCGTTTAATGTACGTTTTTTGGTGATCGCTCGAACACAGATGATTGAATGAAATTAACCCATGAGATCGCTTTAAGTCAAACCAAACTGAGATACGTCTCATATGACATTCTCAAGTTGTTCTATATAAGAAAATAAGTAAACTCTATGGTTTTATATCATATATGGGAACAAAATTCAAAAGCCGATCGAAATTTGGTATTTATATGAAAATAGTGGATGAGAAGAAAGTAAAGAGAGATGATTAAAACTATTTAAATCAGGTAAGCAAAACTGGAAGAGTTGCATTGACAGTTCCCTGATCTCCGCGGCCAAACAAGGTCATGCAAGTTTTTAGTTGATTAAAAACTCGCTTATAAACACAAACCCTGGCGGCAGATATACCTAGAAGCATGCTCTTCCTCAACTTCTTTAATCTCCTCCCAATCTTCACCTTCAGTTTACGTATTCGAATCCTCAAATTCGAAGGCCTTCGCCGTGTTTCTGCTTGCTGCAACACTTTGTAGATCAGGAACTGCGCCCGTCGATGATTTACATCTTCGGGATCTTCCTTGTCCAACTTCGAGTAGCCGCCGTACGACTTTCTGATCATCACAGCCATTTTCTTCGAAGGAAAAAAATATCCGCTCACTCACTCTGATTGAGAGATGAGAGAGAGGGAGCGAGAGAGAGCGAGAGCAAGAGAGAGGTGTTGTAATATCAGTTATGCTTATGTGAGCTCAGATGGGTTATAATTAAGTGACGTTTTAATTTATAGAGAGAGCATTGAAGAGTTGGTTTGCTGATGAAGCAATGCATGTGCACTACTAATGTTTGGTGCAAAAATAATGCAGAGAAAAATTGCAGGCACTGAGCTGGCCTTTCTTCATCATCTCATTTGTGTGAACTAATTAAAAAACCAGTTTTTTTTTTTTTTTTTTTTTTTTTTTTTTTGTTTAAAAAGAAATGAGGTAAAGCAAGAAACCTGGCGAACAACCAGGTCCGCGCCAAACTAACCTTTCAATACCGTATAAACATATTCGGAAGAGTAAGACCTGTATTAGTAAAACCAGTTAAACTAAACTTTTTTGTTTAATTTATGATCATATGATTTAAAAAGGGAAAATGTTAAGGAATTACGCTACATGAGAGTGTGCCACTATGATTTAATATTCAAGTGTAATGTAAATCCAAGATCAATGGGGAATCCAAGGATCTGGGCCCTTGCTTTTGGATCAGATGCCAATGGATGTGAGTTAATTAAAAATTAGAAAAAGGAGTCCTGTCACTGTGAAACCATGTGGGTTCAATTAATTGGATGATCAAGAAAATCAGAGCAATGATTATGGAAACTTTGGGAAACTCATTTCAAAATGGATAAAGCTTTGATAGATAAATTTTGAAAATTAAAAGATATGAAATTTGATGATTAGTTTATTACTTAAGAATTGATAAATGTATTTATTTATATTGACAACATATAATTTAGTTTGTAAATTTAGTCTTATTAGCATTACCTTTTCATAAATTAAGAATTAGTTGATGCATTTACTTAAGGGAGATTTAATGAAAAGTCTGCGGTACTGTTCATTTTAACGAAAAATCACATTTTTATACTAAAAATTCAATCCTATTTTACCTTTTATTTTATCCTTATCGTTAAAACTTAAAATTTTCAAGTCATTTTCATTAATTTTCCTTTTACTTAATTAATTAGGTATATAATTTATTGAAAATTGTGTAGTTTACACTTTGAACCAAGATCAGGAGCTTTTCAATAGGTACATGAGTGTGGAGGATACATGAAATATTAGGTTAAAGTTGATTTTTTCAGATGGCAGAGAGTATTTTTTAGAAAATTCTCTTAACATTTATTTCACGAACAATAACGGAGTCATTAACTCTTATATAATGGGGCCCCGTTGCGATTTTTTAAAAAGCTCTCTCATAAGTCATAACTTTAGTTTTGTTTTGTGCTTTTGAAATGTCGAAGAGGCATTTTCATCAAATATCTATAAGATCAATATTAAATAGGGAAGTCAAAATTGAATATTAAGATGAAGACTAGTGAAAGAAAAAAAAATATATATTTATTCAAGTTATTGGAACCCATTAATCATGTATTGTTGTCAACTCGTGATAACTGTTCTTAATTAATTAATGTACAAGTCTCTAGTATGGTTAAAAGTAATATCTAATTAATCAAAAGTTTACAATTATTATTTTATTTAGATGAAGATTAGGGAAACAGAAAACATATTGATTCAAGTCATTTGAACCCATTAACCCGACCTTGTCGTCATCACTACTTATCAATAATGTTCTTGTCCAATTAAGTTACAAGTCTCTTGTTCAGTCTCTTAACGGTATCTAATTAAAAGTACTATTATTGTCTTAGTTCAGAATATAAAATTCAATCATCAGTATAATTATTCATGGCAGACCAGCTCTACAGACATGCAAGTACACCGCCAAAATTAAGAAATGGAAGGGTGATGCAGGCTGGCCGGCATGGGATCCTTAGGGAGGTGAGAGCTCTCAAGTCAAAGAAAGAAAGAGGGAAACATGCAGCTTGCCATGTTTAAAACAGACAAAAACCTCCACCGGCGTCGAGGATCTTTGAAAAATACAAAATAATTGCAATTATAATATGCAGAAAAATGTTTTGGAGAGTCAAAGCAGAGTGAGAAGGGCCAAGAGGGATAAACATGTTGGCTTTCAAGTTGGTTTCGCAGTGGCATTCCATTCAAGTCAACCCTCCACCGGCTTCAGCCTGACAAATGCAAGAGTGCTAGTTTTATGATTTTTAAAGTCGATGATTTGTAGTATTTCGATTTAGTCGTATATTTATAGGCCGAAGAAGTTTTGACTTGATTTATGAAATAATACGTTTGACATCTAATTATTACGACGGATTATTATGCAATTTAGATTAAATCTCCACCCTTGATAAAGTAAAATAGCTATGCATAAAAAAAAGTATATCAAGGGGCATCTTACTTTTAAGTTCGAATCTCCCTAAATTGAAATAACTTAAAGTATCATCTTATTAAAAAAATCGAAGCTATAAATATATACATATGCCTATATGCGTCTTCTCAGACTTCAGAATAATAAACTGTGTCGTGATAAAACCACTAACTGATATATTTTTTTATATTTAAAATCGAAGCTATAAATATATTCATATGTGACAAGAAGTCAATGACGTTTTCGTCGATTAATTGAGCGTATATTATCAGACCATGCTTGCATTTGGTAATTGACATCACACAGACATTTAACGTAATATTCATGTTCAAATTATTTGGTTCAGTTTCATATGTCACTCCTCCCCAATTCATCTTCTCATTCTTTAAATGGATAAACACCAAACAATAGGTCAAATATATCAATATCATCAGTTTCGTGTGACCTAAGAATTCAATTATTTCATATAAAAATTTATAATTATTTTCTTAAAAAAATTTGGCTGCAATTGTAAAACAATGCTATTGCAACAATTTTTTTGTTTGTTAAATAACATATTATAGTCATTGTTTAAATTTGTGTTGGAAAAGAATTAAGAAGAATTTGCAAGAATGGTCATTTTTTTAACATTTGGTTCTATAAACGATCAAATGTCTTTATGTCATCGTTATGTGGATGTTGCATGATTAATATTTCATCGTTACTAAAAAATAATCAATTCTACAACCAAATGTAAAAAGTGATCATTCTTTGCTAATTGCCAAATAATTAATAAAATTGGGTACTTTCATGTATTTTTTACAATGTAATATTCTAGGCTACTCAATAACCAAGAAAGAGAATTCAAAATTTGGTGCAAAGAGACAGATACAATATCATAACAACTTATCTAACCTACAATTCGTCGATACCTTCTTCTCCAATGGCCCATTTGATAACCATTTTGCTTTTAGTTTTTTTTTTTTTTTTTTTTTTGTTAATGAAAACTAAAAACAAAAAACTGAAAAGCATCCTTGAGTTTTCAAAATTTGGCACTTTTTTCAAAACTGAAGATAGTTATCAAACAAGGTTTTATTTTTTAATTAAAAAATAAATAAAAAACTAAAAATGAAAAAGTTATCAAATGATTTCTAAATTAATCGTGTTTTAATAAGATTTTAGGGGACGTTTGTTACACCGGACTATTTCGGATTGGACTAGCTTTAAAGACTAAGCTGGATTGCCTTAGAATAGACTAAGCTAGACTAACTTAATGAAGCGTTTGATGCAGTGGCGGACTAAGAAGCAGGATAATTAATAAGTTCTAATATTATATTAATTTATCTATATCTCTTTTAATATTTTATTCTTACTTCTCTCATTTTTTCCTTCTTTTTTCTGAAAGCTCTTCCTCTTCTTCGAAACCCAGTTCCATACTTTGAGATCAAATCAAAACCCAGTTCCATACTTTGAGATCAAATCAAAACCAACGCCTCCGAGGGAATGGTCTCCCATAACCGCCGCCGTCGTAGTTCTCTCGGATTTGAGATGAGGGAATGGTCTCCCATAACCGCCGCCGTTACGATCTCATCACCGGATGCCAGTACTTCATCCAGGGCCTTCGCCTCGTCGACCTCGAGTACCTCCGCTGCACCGGCAACTTCCTCCCCCCACCCAACGCCTCCGAGTCCTGCTGGGTGCCTCCGCCTGCAACTAGTCTCTCGAAAATGGATCGCCCTGCGCCCTCTGCATCACCAGAATGACCTTGCAGAGCTTGCTCTTGACCGGCGAGTCCGTCGGAAACGTCTCCACCTGCGCGGCGTACCTGTCTTGGTGTGGTGCTGTGATCTCGTTGGAGAGAGGACGCAACGCAGACGAAGCAAAGTCTTCGCAAAGGGAGGACGCCAAGCAACACAAAGGAGACGAAGTAGGTCTTAGCAGTCCCGTGGTTTTCGGGGGGTTTCGCTAAGACGACCTGTCACATCCTGGCCCGGGGGGGGACCACTTCCCGGGCCCACTCCACCACCGTAGCACGATATTGTCCGCTTTGGGCTTACCATTCCCTCACGGTTTTGTTTTTAGGAACTCACGAGCAACTTCCCAGTGGGTCACCCATCATGGGATTGCTCAAGCCCCCTTCTCGCTTAACTTCGGAGTTCCTACGGAACCCGAAGCTAGTGAGCTCCCAAAAGGCCTCGTGCTAGGTAGGGATGGGAATATACATATAAGGATCACTCCCCTGGGCGATGTGGGATGTTACAATCCACCCCCCTTAGGGGCCCGACGTCCTCGTTGGCACACCACGGCCAGGGTTAGGCTCTGATACCAAATTGTCACATCCTGGCCCGGGGGGGACCACTTCCCGGGCCCACTCCACCACCGTAGCACGATATTGTCCGTTTTGGGCTTACCATTCTCTCACGGTTTTGTTTTTGGGAACTCACGAGCAACTTCCCAGTGGGTCACCCATCATGGGATTGCTCAAGCCCCCTTCTCGCTTAACTTCGGAGTTCCTACGGAACCCGAAGCTAGTGAGCTCCCAAAAGGCCTCGTGCTAGGTAGGGATGAGAATATACATATAAGGATCACTCCCCTGGGCGATGTGGGATGTTACAATCCACCCCCCTTAGGGGCCCGACGTCCTCGTTGGCACACCACGGCCAGGGTTAGGCTCTGATACCAAATTGTCACATCCTGGCCCGGGGGGGGGACCACTTCCCGGGCCCACTCCACCACCGTAGCACGATATTGTCCGTTTTGGGCTTACCATTCTCTCACGGTTTTGTTTTTGGGAACTCACGAGCAACTTCCCAGTGGGTCACCCATCATGGGATTGCTCAAGCCCCCTTCTCGCTTAACTTCGGAGTTCCTACGGAACCCGAAGCCAGTGAGCTCCCAAAAGGCCTCGTGCTAGGTAGGGATGGGAATATACATATAAGGATCACTCCCCTGGGCGATGTGGGATGTTACACGACCTAGCGAGGGAGATAGTCCACACGAGTCTGGGCTAGTCTCATTTAAGTTAGTCCCCAAGCTTACCAAACATGGGACAATAATCCTAGCCAGTCCAATCCCATTTAAGAAGGTGAAACAAACGCCCCCTTAAAAGGTCTAACTTTGTTTCAAGTAAAAGCACAACTCCTCACAAGGGCAACGACCTCCCATGCCTTGGTGAGTTGGTGGCCAGTTGCAGTCCCAGCTCCTCAAGGGAAGGGAAGGCACATACTATCTGGATCCGAGAGATGCCGATTGACAAGGTTTACTAAAACGCTCCTCCTTATTTTTCACGTCGTAAGTGTGTAACCTTGTGGGCACAATTTTTGTTTCTTCTAGCTTTAGCTGGAGTTTCACTTCAATTGCCGTGATAGCCAACTACACAATTATACACAAGAAAATTATACCATTTTAGATAGTAATTACTATTTTTCATAATTGTAGAATTTAGTTATACATCTGTCAATTTTCAATAATTTGGAATTATTATGATGTTGGAGGAAATTAAAATATAATCTTGGACGATTCAAATATATGTGAAAGAACTCACAAGCCATAGTCGGAACCACCGAAGACATGGACCTAGAAACTTTCGAAGTCACCATGATTATAAAGAAAACATTAGGTCGGCCTGGCGTCAAAGTACTAACGACGAGGCTGAGGTGGACTCAAAGCAGACCAGGGATGAGAAGGGAACTGAAGGTGAATGATGTGAACAATACGATAGTGGAGAATTCACCAAAAGAAATATTGTGCATTCTAATTTAAAAAGAATTATGGATTCAAACGAGAGATATAGTTGAAAGAATAGATATCATTAAAGTATTTGGTAGAATTAAAGAAGGTGGATTAATGTTGTGGGTACAAATAACAAAATTTAACATTCATTAGAAAAACCTACTTACTAGCAATTGGTTTAATTTAATCTATCTTCTATTTTTTTTTTTAATAAAAAAAAGTTAGAACTCTTCTATCTCCATCGAAAAGTAAGTATAAAAACCTTTTTTTTTCTTTCAAAATTACTTAAAATTTAGAGTTAAATTATATTTTGTACACTTTTAATTTTTGTGGCGATTCTCAAAATGAATTATGAAGTTTTAATTTTCTAACATTGCATTTTAATATTTTGAAGTTGTACTAATTTACATCTTTTATCTTTATGAATTTCAAATTATTCATTAAATTAATGAGTTTATTTTGCCAATGTATTGCAAATGTAGTTCCCTTTCATAAATTATTCCACAATTAATCAGACCAAAATACACAAAGTGATAGAAAATCAATAATCTAAAATATGATATGGAATTAAAACTTTGTCCTCCATTTTGAAAATAACCAACTTAAAATTTAAAAGTTTGATGAAAAAAAAAAAAAAAAAAAAAAAACACACTTGAAATTTAAAAGAAAATAAAAAAGCAAAATAGAGACAGAAAAGGCCTCTAAACCTTAGATCCGCTAAATTCCATGGCTACCAAATCAGCGGCCGTCGACCTCTCCTCCTCCGACACCGCATCCAAACCCCCACCCACTCCTCTTCCGATCCCCGTCAATCCCGAGACTCCAATCACCGCCACCCCACGCCAAACTCAACCGCGTCCCACCTCTGACGCCGACGTCATCCGCGTCCCCAGCTATTCCAGCTGGTTCTCGCCGGACCACATCCACCACTGCGAGGTCCGATTCCTCCCCGAGTTCTTCGACTCTCGATCCCCTTCCAAAAGCCCTAGCCTCTACAAGTACTATCGCAACACCATCGTCAGCCAATCCAGGGCCGTCAACCCTTCTCGGAAGCTCACCTTCACGGAGGCCCGCAAGGCTCTCGTCGGCGACGTCGGCTCCGTTAGGAGGGTTTTTGATTTCCTGGAGGCGTGGGGTTTGATCAATTACACTCCTTCCGCGCCCAACAAGCCCCTCAGGTGGGAGGACAAGGACAGCAGCAAGGCCGCCGCCGCGTCCTCTAATGGCGGCGCTGAATCCCCCGCCGGCGGTCCCAAGGACGGGTCTTCGGGGACCAGCAAGGAGAGCCCAAAGAAGAGGACTTGCAATGGCTGCAAGTCTGTTTGCAGCATTGCCTGCTTTGTTTCCGAAAAGGTCTGTTCTTGTCATTCTTTTGCTACCATTGATTTATTTGGAATTGAATTTGATTAGCTTGATGTAATTGTCACTCTATTTGAAATTCATTCATAGGTTTCGTTTGGTCGTGTTCGACTTGACTAATTTAAGGAATATTTGATCTTCTTCGAATTGATTAGCTTTGATTTTGCTTTGCAATCCCATGGAGTGTTATGGTTTGCTGCAACTGATGTTCTTAATTTGTTGTTGGGAACAGAATGACATGACCCTGTGTGCAAGGTGCTATGTTCGCAGCAACTATCAGATCGGCATAAGTTCTTCCGATTTCAGGCGGGTTGAAATCAATGAAGAGATGGGGAGTGGCTGGGCTGATAAAGATACTCTGCATCTTCTAGAAGCCCTTATGCATTATGGCGACGATTGGAGGAAGGTTGCGCAACATGTCGGGAGAAGTGAGAAGGAATGTGTTGCTCATTTTCTCAAGATTCCTTTTGGCGAGGAGTTTACTGGGGATCTGGATTACAAGCAGACTAGTGGAATGAAGGAAGACGCAGCTGATGCTGAATCTGGATTGGAGGGTGATGGTGATGGTACAACACCGTCCTTAACTAAAAGAATGCGTCTCACGCCTCTTGCAGATGCAAGCAACCCAATTATGGCTCAGGCCGCCTTTCTGTCAGCACTGGCGGGCGTACAGGTTGCAGAGGCTGCTGCTTCTGCTGCCATAACAACCCTGTGTGAGGCGGATTATGAAACAAGTAAAATGAGTGTTCCATCTCTGGCTTCGAGTGCAAGACAGCATGAAACCGATGCTGAGTTAAATGGAGACAATAAAAGTGACCTGGATGCACTGGGGGCAGCTTTTGTAGATGCAAATTCACAGCTTGAGAAGGAAGGGCTGGATGTGGGAAGATCAATATCGGGGATTACAGAAGTACAGCTGAGAGAGATCCAAAAGAAGATTATTCGCTTCGAGGCGTTGGATTTGCAGATGGAGAAAGAATGGGAACAACTGGAGCAAATGAAAAGCATGCTCTTCGTCGATCAGGTGACTCTTTTGTTTAACAAAAGTTCTGCTCCAAAAACTACAGTACGGGCGGAGGAGAAGAATGTAAAAGCGAATTGATTTTCATCATTCGCGTATGTTTATCGTTGCCTCAATGCAAGTTCGACACATTTGATAACCTTAAATTCAATTTATAACAAGCATTACTAATGTTATGTGCACCATAGAAGTTCTGTCGCTTACGTTACGTTACATTGTGTATATCTTGACAGCGGAGGATACACATTTACAACTAATATCTATGTACATATGCTTTCCATTTTCTGGCCATTTCACAACAGAGCTATCAAGTTAAAACGTCTTTGCAATCTACTCGGATTTTAAACCCGTTTGACAAAAAGATCGAACCTTCATCGACTGAGCTTATGTGCCTAAACCAGTGGTGCTTTCTAACCCACTGAATTTTCAAGCTTCAAGCCAATCAGTTGGTTCACCTCAGACCCAAACTCGTCAGGGAGCTCGTTGAATACATCCCGGCAAAACCCAGATATCATAGCGGCCATGGCTTTCTCATACTCGATTCCCCTTTGTTGAAAGTAGAACAGCTGGTCTTCGCCAATTTTGGAGGTACTTGCTTCGTGTTCGATTCGAGCTGTGGGATTCTTTACCTGTTAAACACACGAGAGGAACTCATTAACGAATAAACGAGCACTCCATTATAGTCCCACATTATACGGGCGCTAAATGGACGAAAACCAATCAACATATTGGAAATGGATTGAAGTGGAAATCAATGCAAAAACAGCCAAACCAAGATTCACACCACATACAGAAAGTCTTGAAAGTACTGAAAATAAATCGATCGCCTAATGCAATAAAGACAGTTTATGATACTACGCAATTCATATTCGAAGGAAGCATCATATGAAGTATCAAGGGCAGAGTAACACAAAGTAATATGCAATTCAATGAAGGATCAATCTAAAAAATCATCACACTAAATAACCATCAGGCTAAGGCAAGCATGAGTATTAAAAAACAACGTACGTAATCTCATGCACAAAAAAAAAAAAAAAAAAAGGGCAAGATCAAATGAAGTCACCTGGATGTATGGGTAGGTGTTGGCAGCCGCAGTATCTCCAATAAGCATTGAATCACACTGTGAGGAATTTTTAGCATTCTCTGCCTTGGATTGAACCTGCACGAGGCCCCGATAACAGTTCCTTGAATTCCCAGCTGATATGCCCTTTGAAATAATTCTACTTCTTGTATTTTTGCCCTTGTGTATCATCTTTGTACCTGTGTCTGCCTGCTGATAATTATTAGTCAAAGCGACTGAATAAAACTCGCCCACAGAATCATCGCCCTCCAAAACAACACTCGGATATTTCCAAGTAATTGCAGACCCTGTCTCCACCTGGGTCCAAGATATTTTCGAGCGAGCCCCAGCACAAAGCCCTCGCTTGGTAACAAAATTATAAATCCCGCCCTTCCCTTGCTCATCCCCGGCATACCAATTCTGCACTGTGGAGTACTTAATTTCCGCCCCCTCACCACAGTACAACTCTACCACTGCAGCATGAAGCTGGTTTGTATCATATGACGGTGCAGTACACCCCTCCAAATACTCCACAAAACTCCTATCATCAGCCACTATCAAAGTCCTCTCAAACTGCCCCGTCTCCAACGCATTTATCCGAAAGTAAGTTGAAATCTGCATCGGGCATTTAGTGTCCTTTGGTATGTAACAAAATGATCCATCACTAAACACCGCAGAGTTCAAAGCAGCATAATAATTATCCCCAGTAGGCACCACTCTACCCAAATGCTTCCTAACTAAATCCGGGTACTCCCTAATAGCCTCCGATATCGAACAAAATATCACACCTTTTTCCTCCAAAGCCTTCCTATGTGTGGTGGCTATCGACACACTATCAAGAACTGCGTCCACCGCAACATTGGCCAATCGATTCTGCTCATTCAACGGCACTCCCAACCTATCAAAGTACTTAAGAAGCTCCGGGTCCGCCTCATCGAGGTTCTTCAAAGTGGGTTTCTTCTTGGGTGCAGAGTAATAACACATATCTTGGAAATTAATGGCAGGGTATCGATTATCAGACCATTGGGGCTCCTTCATAGTCAAAAACTTCTCAAAAGCATTCAATCTAAATTCAAGCATCCAATCAGGCTCGCCTTTCAGCGTCCAAATCAACCTAATCGTCTCCCTAGAAAGCCCCTTCGGAATCGAAAACGAATCTATATCGATATTAAACCCAAATTTCTTATCGTACTCGCGATTGCGAAGAAATTCCTCAATCGAAAGCTTACCTGAGGTGCCCGAATCGGATTCAATCGGTTTTGGGTCGTACCCGACATCTGCTCGCACCCGGAAGACCCTTTTCGGAGCAGGGGTTTTCTGACCCGAAAGCTTCAAAGAATCGAGCTTTGGCTGAACACCCTTCGGGAACTTGGGCGGTTCAGCGGACGCTTGGGGAGAGAAGCTGGAGATTCCGTTGGCTAGCAGAGACGCCATGGTTGCTGTGGCTCAGAAACTTCAGAGAGAATTGGAGAAGACGCGACGACAAGAAGGGCAATACGATTATGGCAAATTCGTGGCCAGAGATTTCATAGCTGTCTCGTGTGCTGCACACGTACCTCTCTTTCCTTTTGGGCCTCGTGGAGTTTTCATCGGCCCATAGTACTTTGATGGGCCGGTCAAGGTTCTGGCCCACTTAACCAGTGCGTGGTGGGAAAGTATTTCCCGCGTCCAAACACCCGGGAACACAGTCCAGCGCCAACACCCAAACAAAACCTATTTCGGGCCCAAAAAACAAGAAAATAAAATAAAATAAACCAACAGAAAAATTGATTTTCCCACCATTGCCGCGGATTTGGATTTCCTTGATTTGATTCCACCTCTCGTTTCCTCGCCGTCGCCGGCCGCCGTCCGCCGCATGTAAGTGCTTCTTCCTCGTTTGTCGACATTGCGGTGATTGCAATTCCGCCGGCGTTGCATTATTGTTTTTGATTTTCATAAAATGCATCACTGGAGAAATTACTATGATTTGATCGAGGTAGCGTTAGGGTTTTGATCTGAGGAACCAGAGAGAGATTTTTATATGTTTGTACGGGTTGATTCATGACTGAGCTGAAATTAAATGATTTTCCTTTTTCTTCTTTTGCTCGAGTGAGATGAGTGATGGAGTGACAATAATGACTGTTTGTTTCCATCAGAAATTGTTTTCTATTTGTTTTAATTTCTCAAAGATTGAATCTTTTTTAATAAACTCTAATCATTGAGGGGGATTCGAACTTAGGTGTAAGGGTCGGGCCGCGGGCACATTCTGCCCGTACCAACTCGCCTAACCCATATCTGCTAATGCTTTTTGGGTTCATATTTTGTCTAATTTTGGGTTTATTATTACTACATCAAGGTTTCTGTAACATGGGGCGCTCTGCACACAACATTAGAATTTAGATGTTTTATGAATGAGAATGCGCGATGCATAAACGGAGAAACAAGTACGTAGCGGTGAGACGAAGAAAACATTGAGAGAGAAGGAAATTCTGACATCTTATTAACTTACTTTATTGCAGTGCACAAAATCAAACCATGATAGTATCATTTACTATGTTTAGCTCAACTGTTGTTTTTGCAATAATGTATGAATCTAATTCCACTCATGGGAAAATATTTATCAATAGTTTCGTCATAAGAGAAAAGTGTTAGTAGGTGTTACATGTGGAAGGTTGGAAATCGGTTTATCATCTGTTATTACATTGTCATTTAGCCTGGGAATTATGGGGTTGTATGTTAATATATGGTAGTTTAATTAGATTATGTCAGTATGTGATCACAACTCTCTTTTATAATGGCGGCATAGCTTTTTGGGAAAATCTGATAAGGTTGTGCCATGTGTTATGGGTGCATGTGTTTCGGAGGAACACAAAAGCTTTTGCTGCTTTAGGATAGTCATTGCTGGAATTGGGGTCAATTGTTGAGATGGATTTTGATCAGTCAAATTCTTTGGTATATTTAGTTTGTTCCTGTATTTTTTTAATCTTTTGATTGCTGCTTTTGTACTTGGGTAGTGTTTATACTGAATCTAACTTACAAGATAAAATTATTGAACTATGAGCTCCTATAATAGTTTCTTAAACCTCTTTAATGCTTCAGCGTCTTTGGGGATACAATTAAGGAAACTCTTAAATCTTAGCATTATCATGTTAGCAGATTCTTGGGACCAAATAAAGAAATGAAGGACATGGTTATGATTGAAGTTGCTACGTTGCTCTTTCTATCTCTCTCTTTTCCGTCTTTCTTTTGCTCTAAACATTTGTTCAAAACATTCTAAACTTTCAATACCTCCTTCAGAATTCAATAGCATCAATGATTTGTATAAAGCTAGCATGGTTCTATACATACTTGAAACCATATATTATCTTTTAGTCGTATACTGAAGTAGAGCTTCCAATGCTTTTGCATTGAGCCTGAAGTTTCGGGTGTCCAGGAAGGAAAGTAGATACTACTATGACTGTTGAAGTTTGGGGCGAGGGGAGGTTCAGACTGTGCGTTTAGGAGGACATTCCTGCTCCTGAGGTTTCGATGGATTGGGCTATGATAAGTTTGGAGTAACCGAAATTTGGACTACTTTACGTTTTTCCCTAGCTCTCGGCCCAAATTTATAATTGTTACAGTCCTGACATAACGTAAAACTGTTACGGTCCTGACATAATGTTTTTCTCTCTATCCAATGCTTCCCCCTCTCTCCTCTCTATCTATCCATTAAAGATTCCTTTCTTAGCACAAGCGTGAAAGAATCGAGGTCTACAGCTCAATCCTTCATTCCGATCATAGACTTGGTGAGAATTTCAAAACCTTGGCTCTGATTATGCATTGAGCGTTTTTCTTTGTTTTACTTTGTACAGAAGCATTGGCGATCTGATGATTCAGAGAGTTCTATCTGAGTTTCATTTTCCTTTCAAATTAGACTTTCTTAGCATCGTTCGTTCATTGTGAATTTTATTAGACTAATTGTTGTTTTGTGTGGTTATTATATAAACTTTAAACTTGATAGACTTGTAATTTGATTGAGGAGTAAGAGTATAGGTGGAGATCTGAACATCCTGAAGGATCTATATGTGATCTTTTGCAAATTAGACCTTTTTAGCATTTTCTTGAGTGTGAATTCAGATTTAATAATGAATTGAATTTAAGCGATATTTGTTTGTTATTGATATTAAATATAAACGTCTGTTCTAAGTTGATTGAGCTAAAACAACTGCATGAACTTTAAACTTTTGATTATTTGTAAATTGATTGAGGTATAATAGTATAGGTTAAGATCCAGAGATCTATCTGTGGTCTTTTGCAATCACACTTTTGTAGCATTTCTGAGTGTGATTGCAGATATAAATTAATTAAAATTTTGACCGTATTTGTTTGTTATTGTCATTAAATTTAAACCTCCATTTCTAAGTTGATTGACCTAAAACAATTGCATGAACTTTAAGCTTTTGAGGTATTTGTAAATTGATTTAGGTATAACAGTTTAGGTGTTGAAACAATTGCATGAACTTTAAGCTTTTGAGGTATTTGTAAATTGATTGAGGTATAACAGTTTAGGTATTGATCTTAAGATCGAGAGATCTATCTGTGGTCTTTTGCAATTAGACTTTTGTAGCATTTTCTGAGTGTGAGTTAAGAATTCAGATATAAATTTATTAAATTGAAGAGATATTTGTTTGTTACTGTTTTTCAAGTTAAACTTCTATTTCTAAGTTGATTGAGCGAAAACAATATCATGCTGATATAAGAACAGCTTTGTCTCTCTGGTTCAGGACTTTATGGTTATCATTGTTACTCATTTCACTTTCTTTTCCTTCCCTTTGTAGTCATATCATGTTATAATTGGTAAAACAATATTTGATAATCATGCTCATCTTATACGGTTTTCAGTTAGCGTGTGCTAGGAAAGATTGTGAAATTACTTTTTCCATTGCAGGGGAAAACTTTAAAACGTGAAATCTGTCATCATGAATCAACAGAGTCAAGGAACGGGCTCTTTATCTTCGCCAGACCCCCCTATGAAGCGAAAACGTGGACGTCCGCGTAAGGATGAAAACTTGGCTCCTGCAGAGAACCCAACTGTGATCCCAGGACCTGACAGTTCGAAGAAAACCAAACAGAGTGCAAGTACAAGTGATGATGTTGAGAATGAAATGGTAGGCCAGGTAGTCACTGGCGTGATTGAGGGGTCATTTGATGCTGGATATCTTCTGAATGTTAGGGTCGGAGACAGTGACACTCAGCTGAGGGGTGTTGTGTTTCTACAGGAGAAAATCACTCCCATTACTCCAGCAAATGACATTGCTCCTCATATTATGATGTGCAAAAGAAGAGAAATTCCCATACCACCTCTCAACCCACAATCTCAGCGTTATGAGTCTGCCCGCCCATCAGAACAAAGTAATAGGCAACCTGTTGAGGTGAAACCCCAAATACCTACAGTTCCTAACCAAATTCAATCCTCTGTCCCTCAGTCTGGAATCCTGGAGTCACTTGAAAACAAACCTTTCTCTTTTGTGACTCCTCCGGTTGTGAACTTGCTGAAGAATGATGCAGTCCTGCCCTTGGGAGGAAAAGTCATGCCACAGCAATTTCCAGAACCTGGAACTGATAACCAATCTGCCCCTTCTATGCCCAAGCCAGAGCATAATAACGTTGTTCAACAGGAGAAAGTGCTGGAGGAAGTTGAAGCTGCCACAATAATGGAAGGGCCAAATGGTGTAGAGGCCAATAAGGCATCAAAAACAGAAACAGCAGCTGAACCAATTGCTGACCTACCAGGTGTTGAACCCGTATGTAAGGCTCCTGAAATTCAAATTCAGGCTGCGGGTTCTGAAAAGAGTGCGTCGGCTCCTTATGAAGTAAAGAGCTTCAGACTTGAACTCAACCAAATGCCTGTATTCGGTGAACCCAGAGTGACCACTGTCATGCCAGTTGTCGAACTCAACCACACGCCTGTATTTGCTGAATCCGCAAGAATCGCTGCCATGCCAGTCATTGAGACTGAAGGTAAGGACAATCAAATTCAACCTCAGGCTGTGGATTCTGAAAAGAGCGCATTGGTTCATGATGGTGCAAAGAGCCTGAATCTTGAGCTCAACCAAACTCCTGTATTTGCTGAACCTGCCCCTGTTGCTCTCATACCAGGCATTGAAACCTTATGCAAGGATTCTCAAATTCAACCTCCAGATGTCAGTCCTGAAACGAGTTCATTGGTTCATGATGCGGTAAAGAGCGTGGACATAGAACTGAACCAAACTCCTTTTGCTGCTCCGGTTAGTATTCCATCCGAATCAAAGATTGCTGCAGAAGGATCTATTCCTCTGGGAACTGCCGAACCTCAAATCCCTACTTCTGATGGCATTAGCAACATGGAGTGTGACATCGAAGATGTCATTCCAGCTGCACAATCGTAGATCCATGCGGCAACATCTAACATTTCGGTTGTCGGTATGAGAACGAGACAGTTAATAGTGTCTGAGGTTGTTTTTTTTTTAGTATTCAACATTTGAGGATGTTTTTAGTATCAGTTTATGCATTTCTGCTCTGATTTTAATTTGTACCTTTCGGATAATGTTGGCAACTATTTACAAGTTTCTGCATGTTTTCGTTACTCTTTCCCAAATATTGTTTTTAATCGGTTTTTGATAATTCCAACGGTAACCTAACGGCAGCATGACGTCAGCTAACCATTGCTAGCTAGCGTTATGTAGTCGCCAGGTAGTTGTCGGCATTCAAATGGGCTAAGCTGGAGGGCTAGCAAAATGTCAAGCTTGACATTCTAGCGCCAGAAGGCTAGGCTATAGGGTTGGCTGCTCTTGACTAGCCCTTTGGCCGGATGGGAACCACGAGCCATTTGGCCTAGCTCTTGATTGGAGATGGTTTTCATGTCAAAACGGACTATTTTTAGCCCTATAACCCTTTGGCCGGAATGGTTGAAGATGACCTTTAGGCGAGTTGTTGTGACCTCCGTAACTCCGTTGGACGTTGGAAGAAAGATCTGGGCGTTGCGTGGTTGTTTTGCAAGATCTCGCTTTCAGTTCGTAGAGTGGATCAAACAAAGATGCATTCAGCGCCGGAATAGTCTTTTTAGCTAAAATTTAACATCCGCTCAAATTTAGTATTATAGTTACAACTCAAATATCTTTGATCTTCTATCAACTTTCAAATGAAACAACAAATCACAAAGAGTTTACCTCTTTGGGCTTTAGTCATCAGTCAGTTAATAAAAAATTGAATCTGTAGAGATTACAGCCTGCAGATTCTTTGAACGTTTACATAAGACAAGGGACCAAACGAATCGAAATAGCGGGAGAACCATACGTTAGTCACATCGTCGTCTTCAGTCGGGTTTCTTCAAGTTCAAGCAATTTTCTACCGATTGGCCGAACAATTCGCGGACCTCCCTTAATTCTTTCTCTGGCACCAGAATATCATTGAGATTGTTAGTTATCACAGCAGCCAATCAACTTTTATATCAAGTGCAGGGAGTAGTTCTCAAGAGCACAAGTATCATAGAATTAGAAAGACGGAAGGGAAAGAAACACCTGCAGCTTCGAGTTGTCTCTGGAGTTCTTGGCCGACAGCATCATTTTCGGCCTAAAAAGTTTCACCAAAAAATTGAGGTATGAACTTATGAAGCCCAGTCAAATGAAGTAACACAGAAATTAAGATCTTGGATGGAGAAACATATGAACCCCATACCTGCAGTTCTGCAATCCGTTTCAGCTGCCCTTCTTCACCTCCATCGGCTAATGGAAGTGCTGCAACTAATGCATCAAACTGTGCAAGAATCAGGCGGTAGTATCTTAGTTGAACAGCACAAGAGCGGAATGAATTGATAAACTAGATGCTATTGACAAATTCAACTCATATCAGCAAAACTTAAGCAATTACGATGCCAATAATTGGGCCACAAACAAGCTTAAACTATCACATTATGCCAAACCCGGTGGAAATGTAAAAGTATACTTTGTATTAAAACAGAAGAATTCATTCAGGAAAAGAGCCATGTGCACGAATGCGCTGTTTAGAATATGGTAACTTGGGTCGCCATAAGTTACAAAATTTTAAATACTTGACATGATTCAAGATGGTAGGGTTATCAAACATGGAAATATGCTGCACCTGCTTAGCAGCCTTAACAAGAGCTGCCCCCATGAGCTTGGGTTGTTGGGCAAAATCAGCAGCATCCTCGGTAGGATTAGCTGGCGGTTCTGGGTAATTTGGTGAAAGTCGGACTGGAGGAGAATCCCTTTGTAGTGTCCCAAAGGTATTGAAGGTAAGAGAAGCAATTGTGTTCACTTGCCCCTGTAATTGGGAGATTATATCCATCGAGCAAGCTCGCCCTGCCATGAAATTTACAGAGATAATAGGTTACCCAACTCTAATACCCCATACATAAACTCATGAAAACCGAATACAATATCCGTAATGTGGCTGAAGAAAACAAAGAATCATAGAGCTAGTCATTACTAGATCTCCAAACTGAATATTTTTTGTTTTTCTCCAACATTACATTTACACCTATCAAATAAGAAGTATCCCAAACACAGGATAAAAGATCGATCCTTCAGCAAGTTACCAACACAAAGGCATGAATCAAGCTTCATATAACACATATTTCCTACCACATTTTCAAAACCCGCTAAGGCCCCCACATGAAAAATAAAAATTAAAAAAAATTAAAAAAATTAAAAAATCTTGACAATGCAGTTATTTTCTACAATGTATATACTCTCTGTCTGACTAGGGTCAATAAAAGGGAGAACCCACAAATTTTAGAGAATCGAGAAATAAACAGCAATGAAAAGAGCCTAAATTTCTGTTTGGAAAGAGAGAAAATTGGAGCACCGATGAACAAAGAGAGCACGGCGGAAGTGGAAGTGTATGGCGGCAGCATCGGTGAGTTTTTCGAAAATCTATGGGGGCATATGACACTAAATTATAACGATTGTATCAGAGAAGAGGAGAGAAATTGTACCTGGCTACTGAAACGTCGTCGTTGGAAGAGGTGAGCGTCGTAGCGACGGAGGTCTCTGCAACTCAGAGAGAGGGGCTACTAATTGAGAAACCGGCGGCAAGTAGTAGATTGTAGAAGCTTCGAAGTCTTTGGGCCAGCCCACAAAAATTAGTGATCAACATTTTAGGGCCTTTGGGCCTGTCATGTAGCCCACAAATTTGAAAAGAAAAAATGAAAACAAAAACGACGAGCCGTTTTAGGCTTTAGCCCTTGACGGCGTTTTTGGGAATACACCAACAATTTCTTAATATGCATGAACGTCCGTCTCCTGTACATTGACATCTCCCTGTGACCGTTGGATCCTAGATCGTTGGGTTTTTGGTGCACATCCGACGCTCCATTTGTCAGGTGCATATTATAACCCAAAATATAGTAGCATTTTCACATTTTTCTAACCCTAATTTGCAATACCATCAGACTCAATTCATCAAAACAAAAGCATAAAGAAAATTGTTCGATTCAATGAACACGTTTGCTCGCCACCCTTACGTTGTAGAGATCATCACCACTGCATCGATTAAATTAGTTTAAATTTTGAGATTTATATAACAAGTAGATTAAATCGCACTAATCATTGCGGTGGTGATGTTCACCACACCTGTGAAGGCCGTGGTTCATGAAAAACAACACACGCAATACTACAAAAACCAAAATATTCGAGAAGTCTTCCATGAATGCCGTAACCTCAGCAATACAAAACTACATCCAAAAGTACTTCTCCAAGAAAAAACCAAAAATACTCGGTCTCAATTCAAAAACAGTATCATAATATTATTATCGGTCCCTAGAGTCGAATACGGAAAAAAGCTCAACTCAGCTGTACCCGATTTGTTGCTGCTGCTGCTGCTGTGGCTGCTGGTAATTACCGTACCCGGCAGCAGGATAGCTTCCATAGTACACGTTAGGGTCTTGGGAAACTTGTGCGTACCCATAGCGATCGGGGGTAGGTGCATATCCATAGTAGCCGCCGCCGCCATTCCATTGGCTTGGATCTGCCTGGGGCTGAAAAACCCATCGTAAACATCAGTCGAGTTCGAGGGCATTTACAAAGTTAAACAGCTTTATGTTCAAGTATAGTACGCACCTGCTTGTTTGAAGGACTGCGCCCCCATGAAAGACGGATATTTTGTGCACCCAGCTGAGATCCATTTAGTACACGCAATGCTTCTTCGGCACAGCTTCTGATGACGCATAAGCACAAAACAGAAGGTTTGATTCAGTGATATCCATGGAAACAATCCCCAAAGAGAAGACTAGCAGATCCGCTCACCTGTCTGCAAACTGAACAAACCCACATCGCTTGCCCATTGGTATCTTGACATGAACTAGCTCACCGTACTTGCTGAAAACTTGTCTCAAATGGTCATCAGTAACATTACCATCCAGATTACCTACAAATATCTGCAGCAAAAATATTCAAAGTCACAAGCATGTGGCTGAAAAGTAATTTCAAAAATGGAATAAAACACAAAGTACCCACAGTTGTATTGTTCAGATCACTCTCATTCTTTGCACCCTGAGAATTTTGATATGAAGCTGCATACGAAAAAGTTCAACTAACAGCTGAGATATGCAGAATAACACTTCACAACCCCCTTATGCTATCAATAAAAGAAACAAAAGCAAGTGTAGACAATCAGACATATTTTCTGGCCATACTTTCTCCCAAAAAAAATTAAATAAAAACAATGTAAACTATTCACTGCCCATGTGCGTTCAGACCAGACAAACAAACTAACCACTGCGGTAATGCAATAATCTTAAGGCTTATCAACAGAATTAAGAACGTCTAACCACATTGTGCCACATGTTAAGGGACCCAACAAGCATTATGCACATGTATAGCAGAAAACCATATGCATATGCACACATAGTGCCAGCCTTCTAATCCCTAAACAAATACAATCTGCAAGGTCTAACCAAAATATAGTATGGAAACGCAGATTAATCCTGGTGAGCAATGCCGGTATCAAACCTTACCCAGTAGTTTCCATCAGTGTGGATGATTCTTACGCTCACATTACCCTCACATAACAAACAAATATTACTGACAAAAAAAATTTGTTCACAAATACTTCCCTATGCTAAATCCAAAACAAAACAGACAAAAAAGAGACCATGCTTGGCCTACATGCGAACTGTTTGAGCTGACTGTGCTTTAATTGTAAGAAGTAAAACAAGGAATAAGATTGTTCGAAGGCTGACAAACCATGGATATCATGATGGTCGTGCCACATTCCTCTGTGCTCCTTGGTTAGAGGTTTGAAATTTAGAATGTACAACATTTGTTGTCAAAGTTGCTTAACTGGTTGGACAGACTGGTCCTTTATCAGTTACCTAAGTGACATTGTTATCTACATGGAATTATCAAGTTCACAAATTTAGTCCAATGAATCAATCAACTCGAATTAAGTATATGTGCATGGTTATCCAGTTGAACCAACATCCAGCCCAGTCTGGTTTAAAATATAATGGTAAAACCTAGTCAAATATCATAGAAAGTCTAAATTATGAGGTACTGACAATGATGGCCAGCCAACTAGATAAAGTTCCAGGAAATTCCAATGGGTTGCAACAGGAATTCCTTCCAGAACCCTTCCTCAGGAATTGAAGACAACAGGATTAACCAACGTCAATCAATATGTGGACCACTAGGAGGAATGGTAAAAGTGAATGAAAATGTAAAGGGCAGATGGGGACGATACATAAGGAATTAAAGATGTAAATATTTTGGAGGGCACTTTTTTAGCCAAACAACAAGATAACTTAACCACCAGTATACAGGTATCATACTCAAGTGAAACTAGAACAATCACAACATGTAACTTCACTGAAAGCTGAACCACCAGAACGGGGGCTGGAAAAGAAAATTTAAAATTCAAAAATGCAGCATAACAAATGCCACATAAGAATAAAGGCCAGTACGTTAAATTTGAAACTGACCTAGCGAGGCCACGCACTAAGGGGAGACCATTTCAGCTGAAATCAGTATCTGGCCCTTAGATGACAGAGCCTCCTGACACCCTGCTTTGAGACAACAGGAGTTCTATAAGTTGTCAAGATTTTAATATCATTTACCTTTGCCCAAATTTTCTATTGAAATTATATGAATCAAATGAATTGGAAAGCACTGCTCATCGTCGAGAGTAAAGCTCAAACAAAGCAAACTTAGCCAACTGAAAAGTAAAGTTTCGCACATTGGATACCATATCAGAACCGGAATGCACTACCTTACTATGGCATACTAGTAATTCATATTGGGGAAAACACAAAAGGGAACACACCAGTCATACAGATATAACAACCAATTAAAGTTCTTATACTCTTCTCCCAAAATGCAACACAAAAATATTTGCATGCAGCCACAACCAAAAAGCCATACATACATGAATGAAACCATATAGAACATACCATTTGAATACTGCTGACTGCCCCCGGCGTTTTTGTTTGCTGCTGGTCCAATTCGCATAGGCCTTGTAGAGCATAGAACTCCATTCATCTCAGTCATGGCACGCATCTGTTCAGACTCATCTCCAAACTTAACGAACCCATACCCCTTGGTGCGCCCTGTGAGCCTATCAATGACGACCTTGGCACTCTTACATGATGGATAACGGGCCCTGAATGTCTCTTGTAGCACATAATCCGTCACATCAGCAGCCAAATCTCCAACAAATATCGTATAATCCGGGGTATCATCAGAACGTTTCTCGCCGGTAGATGCCCAGTTCAATCTGAAGTTCTGGGCACCATTTGGCATTGGGGTACCATTGAATGCCTGAAGCACTCTTTCCGCAGCAGCACGGCTATTGAATTCGATGAACCCGTAACCCTCTGATTGACAAGTTTGCTTATTGCGGATGACTTTCACAGAAACAACCTACAACACATAATTAACAAGAAAATAAATAAACGCTAACCTCCAATAATATAATTATAATTCCAAGAAAACACCTGTATATCTATATCCTTAAATACACAGATATAAATATCAGAGCTTCAAACGTATACGTATATGAATGTGTGTGTGTGTGTAATTGGGTGCGATTATAAAGCAAAACAAAAGATCTAACAGACTAATGAGAAAAGCAAAGAACCTCGCCGGTGTGAAGAAAAATATTGTAGAGATAGTTCTCCTCCATCCAGTACTGCAGGTCGCCGATCCAAAGCGTGCGGACCTCGTCGGCGGAGGCGGGCTGGGAGTGCTGGGGGAGCTGCGGAGCCGGAGGGGCCACATGCGACTGCGGGGCCCACATGGCAGGTGCCTGGGCAGTAGGCGGTGGCATCATCATGTAGGGCTGCGCGGGTTGCTGGCCATACTGCTGGGCGGGCTGCTGGCCCAATGCTGACGGGGCCACACCGCCTGCACCCGGTTGCATCATCATGTGAATGTAGAGAGAGAAGGGGAGGAGAGAGAGAGAGAGAGAGAGAGAGAAACCCTAAGGGAGAGGACGAAAAGGTCCTGTGAGAGGCGGAGGGAGGGGGAGGGAGGAAGGGGGGGAGAGAGAGAGAGAGAGAGAGAGAGAGAGAAGGCGACAAAAAGCCAGACGGACAGATTTTAAAAGCAGAGGGATTAGATTAGGGATTTGGATTTCTAGGAGCAGACACGTAAGCCGCTCGCGTGGCAATTTTTTAATAATTTGGGCTTGTCGGTGGATGTGGCCCATTATTGTGGACCCTATTTTATACCACCTGGGCAAAAACTAGGCCCAATTAAATAAGGCCCCCATTAAATGGACCCATGTTACATGTGTCCACAGTGCATCGGCCCCTAATTTTTATGGCTCAAATTAATAACTTTTTCTTTTTTCTGGTAACAAAAAAGTTTAAGAGGAGATTGGCTACTCTCACCACCAGCGTCAGGTAAACCCACAATCTCAAGGTAGAGTGACTTACGCTTGGCATAGAACAGCTACCACCGATATGAATTTACATATAGATCGCACACCAACTAGAACTGCTGGCAACGCAAATTATACCTTTTTATTTCTTGTCCAAATGGTACAATTAAAACACTAATCTTCCAAGTGATGATGATTTATCTCGTCTATTGAGCAATGTTTTGCGTCTTACTTTTTTCAAAAAAGTTATTATTATGAGGAGGAAAAGCGTTCAAACCATTACAATAATGTTTTGCGTCTTACTATTTTCCAACACATAATAGTCCACATCAACGTTTTTTAAATTTGTATGAGACAAAATGAGAGACCATATATCAATCAACAAAAACATTTAAATAAATCTCTTGTATCCACTAAATCAGTGTCATCTCTATTTGTAGGAAATGACCAAGTGCCCAGTTGGTTTGGTCAATAGTGGGTCAAGAAATATTGAATGGCGATCTAACCCGCATGTTGTCTCATTTAACTGCATTTATTCTTGTAACCCATAGTCTAACAGAACGCAGAACAACATAGCAAGTTAAATAATCAAGAATTATCACAACAGACACAAGAGCCGATATATTCAATTATCATCTAGTCTTGTATAAGTACAACTTCCAATGCACACGGCCCAACGCATTGGATGAGTGGCTTGACCCACCCTTGTGAATTTTAGATTTCGTCATAATTTGGGCCAATTTTCATATGAGCCCGACAACCGTGAATACAGCTTTGACGAATGAAGACCGTGAAACGATAACATAGGTTGCTCGCACGGTAAATTTTTTATCCCAGTTTTCAGCTTCACTCTCACTTGCGAGTGTTGCCCACAAAAAAACCTTCAAATGCTTCAATCTTCCGCGATGCTCTGGATCTGAGAACTCGAAAGAGAGAAGTAAAGTCCTCAACTTTTACTGGTACGATCACTAATGTTTTCATCCATCAAGTTCTGTAAGTTCATTTGATCTCCATTTGCTTAATTTAATTGGGATTTTCATGTAATTTAGTAGCTTTTGAAGTGAATTATCACACCTCCCGTACTTTGGATTTTGTAGAGTTTCTGGGTTCTTTTTGTCTTGCAAGCAATATGTATGAATGAACAGATATTTTGGGTTTGACTGGATTTGTTGGATTTTTACGTGAAGCAAAGAAAAGGGCAGTCATTTTATGAATTGGGTTTTTACTGGTGTGATCAAGGAGTTGGTTAGATCTTTGTACTTGGGTCGAAATCGAAGATCGAAATGGATTTGCATTTGAAGAACTTGTTCGATAGATTCCAGGAGCAATTTGGGTCCGGTCCGGGGCTTGGTCCCGGATCAGGGACATGTCTTATGAATGTGGAAGGCATTGCTCCAAATTTTATCAAGTCCATCTACAAAGCTTCAGCAGCTCTGTATAGGACTGATCCCTGGAAAAGGTTGTGTCCCGGGCATATTTTTGGTGTCCGGGTTGGGAAAGATACCGATTGGTCTGGCAAGAAACAGCCATTTCCGTGTGTTCAATTCGTTGGAGGGGATGGTGGCGATATAGGGTTTCATATGTTTCGGTCTCAAAGTGATGCAAAGAAGATGACTGGCTCGAGAGAGACAGTTCAGGTGCCAAATGTTGAGCTTTTACGGGTCACATATGAACGGGAGGCATTGATGTTTCCCTCGAATAGGAAAATGATCAAATCTTTGTCACTCGAAGTGTCAGGGAGTGATCGCTTCCCTGTCATTGATGTTGCCAGATGCACGTCATCAGGGAGTCTTAGGTTTAGGCATCCGAGTTCTGAAGAGCTTAAGTTTGTGTATGCATTCATGAAAGCCATAGCTCTGGTGCACCCATTGCTGCAGGAGGACAAAGAAGGCGGTCCAAAGTGGTCAAGGTTAATGCACTTTGAACCGTTTATTGAAACAGTTGATGTTCAGTGGCCACAAGAAATGGCCAAAGGTTATGATCTTGTTGCAGTTACAATTTCGCACCCACCTGGCCAGGCATACGAAGAGAAGGCTAGTACAACGGCTAGCTCAACCCCAACCAAATATGCAGAACTGTCAAAAGAGGAGAGTTTTGTTGATATAAGAGTCTACTTAAATGGCAGCTTGAAGCAGTGTGCAGCATGTGAGAAAGAAATCCACAGTGAACAGGCTCTCTCTTGTGGACGATGTCAAGCTGTGGTCTACTGTAGTTCTGTCTGCCAGAAGCAGCATACGAAAGAAACACATAAGAGTATGTGCGGTCTTTACAAGGCTATGATGGAAAGGGAAGAAGAGCTTGAGATGAACATCTTCATGTTCGCTTGTGATGCTGATCAACCTTGTAAATGGCTTGAATCATTGGGCATCCATCAGAAGGGCATGTGGAGGAGAAAGTGCAGTTGCTATTCTCATTGCCCTTTTGGTCTTCTTCCTGTTAAAGGTGGACTCTGGGATGCTTGGGGAGGGCTCAATGATGAAGAGTTTCCACGCGACTCATCTTTTCAACATCATGTAAGAGATGGTATGTCGAGTCCAATCCTCCTCTCTGGTTGGTCGGAATACTACAACCTTCGGTCACTGCCATTGTCAAGCCCTGTTGCTGATATCCTCTCTCACCCATTGACGGTTTATTACATATTAACGACTCTCAACATCAGCTCAAAGAACTTACTGCAGAAGGGCAAGGAGGTGATTGTTCACTACCTAGGGCCAGAGGGAGAGTTGGATTGGATGCCGGCATTTGCAGAGGTTGGTCATTTGCTCAATGGATTGGGGAACGTGCAAATTGTTATGGTAGGTTCTGAAGTTCCAACAAATTTGTCGGGGACAACTTCAGGTATCGGTAGCAGGGTGAGGGTGAATCTTGTCAGGGGTGTTTATCAGGAGGAAGCCTCCTACCTACCTCCACCCCATGTCATTGTTGCACTGAACTGTGGATTGGATAGCTATGCAAATTGGGGTGGAGCTCTTAATTCAATCAAGTCCATGGCCGTCCCAGCATTCTTCACCGATCAATCTGAACTCTCATGCGCAAACGCTAAACAGGCTCTACGAAGTGCTGGACTGCATATCACACATCCTGTGACTCCAAATCCTTTCCGCTCGCCTGTGAAACATCACGAGCCTTCCAGCAATCTTCCTTCGTACAGCAATGGTTTTGTGCTTGGAGTAAATACATGAGTTGGCAACCATGAAGTTTCAAAATTCAATCTGAACTCTTTCTTGTCATGATAATTGTATTTTTAACCTTACTTTTTTGTCCCATTGAATTGTAGTAGCAACCTTGTTGCATATTTGATACTCGGAAGATTTTGTAATTTTTCGGTGCGGTCGTTGCCTCATCGTGGTATTACAAATCCGCTTGTGTAACAAACGTGTATCTTTTCGTTAATACTATATCCCAAGATTCATAATATATCAATCACATTACCAATCTATATTATAACACGTAAATTAACACAATCGATCGATCCTATATGGCAGTCAACATGAATCTTGCTCAAAAACTTGACGCTTGCCTTTCAGGTAGCTATTTTGCCAACCCATTACAATAAGCACTTTACAAATAAGTACTCTCCACAAAAGCAGATTATAGTCTCTTTAAATTAGCGACTCACAAGATTAAAACTTTTCAGCAACTTACCCAAAAGATGGAAGAACAAGTTGCGTCAAAGTTTGAATACTAGCCAATAAAAAATGACGGCTCAAAGTCAACCTACCTCAGGTCCAAGTTGCCCATAGCCCCAACTTGGCCGCCAGAGTAGGGCCTACAAAAGCTAATCAACCACCGCCCTTTTCCTCCCTATCAAGGCACCTCCTACCTCATCCATCCCATTTTAGGATTGCAGATTTTAACTTTCTGCAAAAGCACTTCTTGTTGGCTCAAAAGCACTTCCTTCTGTTGGCTCTTGCAAACTAAAGCAATGGAGATCCCTGCCTTCCACCCTTACCAATCTGTCTTCCCTTCTCATCTCATCTATCCATACCATTTGGTCCCAGAAAACTACGTGCACTGGACTGAGACCCCCGAATCTCACATTTTCTCGGCTGACCTCCCTGGTAATTTCAACTATCCCTCTTAGTTTCCGAGAGAAACTTACGTACAACTGGATGCCAGATTGTGGCGGCAATATCTCAAGTAAATCACGCACTGTCACTTTGTTTTATCCGTCTAACGTGACAGTTTGAGATTGGCTTGGGATAACACAGCAGGCATCCACTTTTGTATGGAAGGGAAGTTCCTTATATTTGACAACTTAACAATAATATTAATCGACCCAATTTTTCTTTTCTTTTGTTGGTTTTTCGTTTTTATTGTTTTTTTCGTGAAGTGATTTTCGCGTATTTTTTTTAATAGCGGTCAAACTTTGGTTTTGGTGGTTGTTATATATGATTTGAGCAGGTGTGAGGAAAGAGGACATAAAAGTAGAAGTGGAGGACTCGGTGTACCTCATAATTCGAACAGAGAGGATCGAGGAGGAGTCCACAGAGCAGCCTAGCAGCAGGACCTTCATGAGGAAGTTCCGGCTTCCGGGTCGGGTCGACATCGAACGGATTTCAGCCGGATATGAAGACGGAGTGTTGACAGTTACGGTGCCGAGATATCTGAGGAGGGCTTTCTTCATTGAGCCAGCTGATGTGCCAGAAAGGCTTGAAGTTCTTGCAAGGGCTGCTTAGTTTTAGTTTAAACATGGCAAATTAAAATAAAATTAATTAGATAATAATTAGTTGTGCTATTTTTCTCTTTGATCGGGTTGAAAACCTTAACAAAGGTTTTATCGAGGTCCTCTGTTTGTACCTATCCTCATTGATGTACATATTCCATTTATTATTAATGAATATCGTACTTTTTCAACAAACAAAAAAAAAATAGTTTTGGGGATTCTATTTTTGTTAAGCCAAGGATTGTTGGATTGTACTTGATTTGAGTTCTCACATTATTGTACAAATGTTTTAAACTATTTTCTGTATTCCTCTTTAATTTCTTGCCATTTAAAGTGATGTTTAACGAGTTTATTTATTTGGTTTTATCATGGTTTTTGTTACAAATGAATATTAATTAGGGTGTTTGAATACAAAATGCTGTAAATCAAAGAAGAATAGTCTAACCACTAGAAAAATTGTTACCTATCGATTATTGTAGCTTCAGTCGTCATGATTTGACGCATTTAACTACTACTTACAATTCAATGACGACAACTTAATTAAATGGATTAATAAAAATTGGTTTTCAAAGCGAGAGTAATCCAAATTTAAGGGAAAAATCATATTCAAGTATTAATTATGTTTGAAAATTTCTGAAAATCTATGTCATTCAATTGTAACAAATGAAACTATAAGAACCAAAGTCGAACTTCCCTCAAATACCAACCAAACTTTGTAGCCAGTTCAAGTTCATGAACCCTTTGATTATTAAATAGCAATACTCCCAAACTTCTAGATTTAAAAATTGGGAGTTTTAACGAAAAGTTTATGGTACTGTTCATTTTAACGAAAAATCACATTTTTACACTAAAAAGTTAAACCTTGTACTATTCACTTTACCTTTTATTTTATCTTTATCGTTAAAACTCAAAGTTTTCAAGCTCTTTTCATTAGTTTTTCTTTAAAATATATATATATATATATATTTTTTTTTTAAATGTTAATAATAACACTATCAAAATATAATTGGTAATAATATATTCAATCACAAACAAAATATCTGACGTTGGTTAGAAGAAAATTGAAATACTTCTATAAATTTTTTAAAAAAGATTGGACAGTATAAAACTTGTTGTGGCCGCGAAGAGGATAAAATGTGCAAGTCACGAGAATAAAAGACGGTTCATGTGGTTTTGTGTTGGGGATCGAATAATGCGATTAAGATATTTCCAAGGTAGATACAAAATCTCTTGGGAATGCTATATAATATTTATCAAGATAACTGGAGGACCGCAGGCTGCAGGCATAAGGACCACAAAACTCAATCGTTTGTCTCATCCGATCTTACAATGTTAAGTAAATATATTGCACGTGACATTACGTTATTTGGATATTGTATCGCAAAAAATATTCTAAAAATAATCGAAAAATTATAGTCTAAAAAAATTATATTGTTCTTAATTTTAATACATGAGGACAAGTTTTGACATAACGAACAAGTTGTTTTTTTTTTAACTAAAAGGTCACGAGTTTGAGTCATGAAATAGTTTTTTGCAAAACAAAAATAAGGCTGCTTACGATAAACGTTTATTTTCAACCCTCACAAAACCAAGAACTTTGTTGACTTTGAGTGGATCTTCAATTTAACACATAAAAAAGGAAAAAATTATGAAACGAAACTCATAGAATTAAGTGGGTCTTCAATTTACAAAACCCATCGTATGCACTCCAAGCTAATAATCCATCAGTGGATAAAAAATAAAAATAAAAATAAAAAAAACCCAGCATTCAATTTGAGGTGCATCAACCAAATCAAAGTTGCCCTGTCCTTCTCCCTCCCCCCATTGAACGTGTAAATTCAATGGCAAAATACACACGTCAGCATTACATCATAACTAACCAAGGTAACTTTTTACACACTCTGGAACTCAACAAGTTACCCTGGTAAATAGTACTAGTACCTCTGTTTTACCATCTTCATAATTTCAACAGCCTCACTCAATCTCCTTTCTGTAGCTTCTCTAGCAACTGTAACTCGCCCGGCATTCCTGCATTAAGATTAAGATGCTACTAATTAGAGCTTAACGATCGTTTAATTTAAGTTTCCGAAGAAAAAACGAGAGATTCTTTGCTTAAATCTGACCTCTTGTCATTGTTGCCAGCCTTCCTACTAAGTTCCTCAACAAGATTGTGTAGCCTTTTCAAAAGAGCGGGCGATTTACGCACAGCTTCAACGCCTTTACGGCTAGCACAAACCTTCTTCAGAAGTTCGGAAGCGGTGAAATAACCCTCTTCCTTGTTCCTGAAGTTAGGGTAAGTTATTAGCCGTTAAACCATTATAACAAACGTTCAATTTGGCAAATCATATTTGAAAGTATATGGCTTACGAACCTTACAAACTCGCATACAACAGTTTCTACTGATCCCGGACTGTCAATTAGCACTTCTACCAGGTGTGGATAGCGGGCAAGGTTCCTTAGAGTTGAGAGCACGTGTTTTTGAACCTCCTGATCGGGTATACTTCGGGTGGCTGAGCCAAAAATCTTCAGCAATGTTTTAACAGCTCCTTCCTCCACGAGTTTTTCACAACATTTCTGAGAATGTGCAGTGGCCTTGTCTGCCAGTAGGATTATAACGTAAGTACACCATGCTAGGATTACATTTCATGTAGGAATAATGGAAAGACGTGAGTTTTGGAATCATGAACAAACCATGGAAATGTTATCGAATCTATTCTGAAATGTAAAATTAGCGTAATGCATGCGAACTTGGATCAAGAAATGTTGGAAATGGAGTGCATCATACAATTACTGACAACTTACCCAAAGTAACACAAGTGTGAAGAATGCTGCTGATACTTTTCATTGTTTGTAGCTCTGAAAGTGCTGCTACAAGTCTGTTTATAATCCGCATGCTATCATCTATATTCGTGGCAGACTTTTGCACTCTCAAGCGCAGCTCCAGTAGCTGACCTTCCGTCTCTTTCCTCCTTAGAATGTAGCCTCTCCAGCATGACTGTCACTCAAAATCGGTTCTTTTAATTTACTGAATTCGGTAATAATTACAAAACAATAGCTAAAACGATATGTACAAAAATAGCCAAAAATAATTCTACAGACTACAGGTTTTTTACCCTGTTTGACCTTTTGATTCATAACAGAAACCAAAAACAACGGAAGGAACATTATGTGAAAGTAATACATCAATCGAAGGTCCAGCTGCTAGAAAATTCTTTCGACATTTATGTAACTCCAAGTTTTTCATAAATGCAGTGGACTAATACTTCAGCCACATTAACTGGTAACATTAGATTTCTACTGAATAAAAGAAACTAATGAGAACAAATGAAACATTAAGGGATATATCTTACTTGTATCACAACAATACATTGCCTTTCTCTAGCAGCTTTTTGCCTAGCAAACCACCCTCGAATATGAGACTGAATAATGACCGCAGAATTCGTTCTGAAGTTTAGTGACATAACACTCCTCCACCACCTTTGCAATTTCAACACAGAGCAAACAACTTTATTTAGTTCAGCACCCATATAAAGGGCTCCTGTGCTATTCAAAGGACAACCATTGCGGACGATTGGGCGTAGTGAAGCAGCACCTGCAACAAACCAAGGCCATAAACATTTGTAACTATAAGTTTCTATTCAAAGCTAGAACATGCAACACAAATAAATAAAATGGGTAAGAACCAGTCAGGAAAGGTTGTAGTAATATACCTAAGAGCCTATTTTGACTAATCTGCCCCCTGACTATTCGTTGAATTTCCACTGCAGCTTGTCTATGACGATGAAATGATTGACGCCATATCAAGCCTCGAATAGCGCTTTGGATCTTTACTGCAGCCTGTCTTTGACACGACAATTGACTTCTGATCAGCCAACCACGGAAGTATCTCTGAAATCATTTAAGCACACTACTGAGACATGATACTTGCACAATAGAAAAGGGGAGAAAATTACAGTCAATCATCTAGATAGTATAAATACCACTACAATAGAATTAAGTTGCATACAAAAGATTGCTTTAATATGACAAGGTTTCTGCTGCCCTATATGCTCAGAAGACATGGAGAAATGCTTACTTGGATTGCAACAATGAGAAGCCTATGATTTTCAGCACCTTTCCGGGCAAAACACCCACGTATATAAGATTGAATGACGGTGGCTGAAACAGCTGCAATTTTGTATTGCTGATAAGCCTTCCGGCATTTTGACATTCGATAAACACTTTGGATTTTTATTATTGCTTGCCTGTTAATATGAAACCTCCTCCTCAAAAGCCAACCACGAAAATGACTTTGAATTTTAGTTGCAGCGGAATGCTGATAGAGAAGAGAATGACGGACAGAAAAATTCTTCCATGCAAACTGGATTTTAATTGCTGCCCTTACTTGAAGATCATGCGCAACACTTTCTTGGCACAGATTGCAAGATTTATCTACAAGAGTAACCCCATGAATGTATCTCAACCTTGCAAGCCACCCACGAATATATCTTTGGACAACAATGGCAGCTTTGACTAGATCAGGAGCAGATATATCATGAGTTACAGTACTTCCTCCCTCATAATTGCTTTTTTCAGTATTTTCTGCCCTTACTTGAAGGTCACGTGCAACATTTTCTTGGCACAGATTGCAAGATTTATCTACAAGAGCAACCCCATGAATGTATCTCAACCTTACAAGCCACCCACGAATATATCTTTGGACAACAATGGCAGATTTGACTAGATCAGGAGCAGATATATCATGAGTTACGATACTTCCTCCCTCATAATTTCTTTTTTCAGTATTTTCTGCCCTTACTTGAAGATCACGTGCAACATTTTCTTGGCACAGATTGCAAGATTTATCTACAAGAGCAACCCCATGACTGTATCTCAACCTTGCAAGCCACCCACGAATATATCTTTGGACAACAATGGCAGCTTTGACTAGATCAGGAGCAGATATATGATGAGTTACAATACTTCCTCCCTCATAATTGCCTTTGTCAGTATTTACTGCAAGTATCAGATATGGATTCCTCCATCAGAAATAGAACAGTATATACCACGCTTACAATACAAGGACCAGAAATAAATTGACAGAATAAAATTACAGGTAAGCAATAAACTCTCCTCTGAGTGACGGAATACAAATAAGTCAAGAAAATCGGGGAAATAAAAGAAATGAACTCTGGAGTCAGAGAACTGAGTGAAGAGAGAGGAACTAGCAAGGGGTAACAACAAGAAATGGCAACACGACGGACATTACTCTGGCATTGAGCTACAGAAGACAATACAATTACCTTTTTCAATATTAATGTTATCCTTATTCGTAGAGAGGTTAAGCGAAGTTGGAGAAGTTGGTTTTGCAACAGATTTATGGTTCCTTTCAGCCATATCTTGCCACCAGGCCTGAATAGCCTTAAACTTTCTTACAGAATCTGTTTGTATATACAAACATCACAACAAATGAAAAATACAAATAAGGCAACCAGTTTCAACAAATGAACAAATAAAATTAGCCTTGAAGACAGATACAAGAAAACAAAGGAAAGAAACCTTCAGTGTGGTGGTCATATGTTTCCTCTTCGATCTGTGTTGCTTCGGGTCTTACATAGCATCCCATACATGTATATTTTCTGTCTGTACTTTGGCAATCACAACCCAAGAGTTTATGGAAATTTAATTGGTCCTGCCAAAGAGATACTCAATGTTAAAGTATTATGACAACAGCTGAATCCATTCTTCCACCATTATAAAATATCAGCTCTTTTTAAAGGATAAACATCATCTATTGCTATTACCATATTTTTCTTGACAATAAGTTGAGATGAAAGGAACACCAATAGTATCACCACACTCCGGTCATTTCGTGCACCGTTGTATTCAAGAATGTCACTAATTTGCAGAACCTGTTGAAATATTTCAAGATGATTGTATATTAAGCTGGCGAAGGTATTCAAATGGTAGGATTTGGCAAATTTTAAGCTAGATGGGAAGTTCACGAAGTGAAAATGAAGAAAAGAAAACCAGCACAAACCTCTGGAAAGTTTCCCAATAACGTCAACAATTTCTGGGACAATAAAAAGTTGTGCACTGCATCTGAATAATCAGTGGCCAACATGATTGATTCTTCGTGACTTGATTTATTACGATCCTGTAACATATAATTTAATGTGAATGAAGAGAGGAAACTAAATCTCTATGTTCACAAAAAATTATAGAAGGTAAATTAAACATTTAGTACCTTTGATGACCGACCACAACATAGTTGCTTACGAAAGTAATAGTCCAGCAAGCACCATATGGCTTTTCCATCAACCAATGAAGCAAAACTGTCAACCTTGCAATCATAATTTTCACAAATTGCCTGAAAACCCCAATAAAAATGATTATCAGGAGCAGAGCAGTGATTTTTTGTGTAACTTGGACAAATTGCAGATTGTGTTTGTTAAATTGCAAAAGAATGCTATTCAAACCTAAGAATAAGCTGATAAACTTTCAGCTATATATTAGCAGCAATACCTGAATCCACTTTAAAATCATTTCCAATGAAGAGGAATCAAAACTGATCTGTGAAACAGAAGAGAAATGATTAAAAGTCAATTTTAATTGACACTCTAGATCATGTAAAAATAATACCACAACAATATTAAAAATAACAGAAAAGGGAATAAAAATAGGACCAACAGGTAAACTAATAAGAAACTCATCCTCATTGAAACAGACATACCACACTGCCACGAATTTTGCAAATTTCCTCAGCTAAGTTTGCTTTCTTGACCAGAAGCGGTAGCTGCAAGTTCAATGACAAAGTTAATGAAGAATATTACCAACAAGCAGATAACGGTAAACTCATAAACAATTCTTAACAATAGAAGGGAGAAAAAAGGAACAGGCCTGCAAATGGACAAACATGTTCCAGAGCAAGGAAAGAGTAAGTTCCTTGTCCCCACCAGCAATATCATCTGCCACAATCATCATTCCATCTTCATCATGTAAAACAACGCCAGCCTGTTTAAGGTACTGCAGGGCAATGCCACAATTTGCCATGTTCTTCTTAAGCGTATCTGCTGGAACAACCATTTTCTGTTCACCCAATGCAACAGTGAAATCACTTACTAGTATAAACATTCTGTTAAACAATAATTGTACCTGCTTATTTATTCAAAGTATAAAGAAAGAAAAATAACAACCGTGAGGATAGAGGCGTCATCTAGCAAAAGTTGAATGGCTCTGCACAGGCGCACCCCATCTTGAAGATCAGCAAATAAATCGGTAACTCGAAAGTCATATTCAACAAGTGGATGCTGCACAATAACGAATATCAATCGTCGATTAGACAATGTAAAAATAATTTTGTTGATACTAAAGAATGAAACATTATGCCTCATCATCAATGGAAATGGCCCAATCTTAAACAAATCTTAAAAGACACTTCTTTCGCTCACATCCTGAAAATACACACTTAAACAGAATTCGATGTAAATGAGTGTCACACATAAAATGAGCAACCTACCTGCTGATAGGACACTTTGTATCCTAAAACCACCAGATGTGCTGAAATATTACCTTCGCCAAGCATGACATCAGATGACAGAAAATCTAGTTGAGAACCACAATGAAGGAAAAGTCAACCCTATAGTTCAAACAGGACAGTTACAAAACAATCAACGAGCAACAGAGAAATGGAGCGATGTTTACCATGGATCACCTGATGACTTGATTTAATATGAGATTCAACTGTAAACAATAAAGGAGAACCCCCATCCACTCCATCAATACCATACTTAAGAGAAAGACTGCTCTGGCATTTCGCTCTATCAAGGATAAGAGCGAGCATCAGAAATCTCTTCAAAGTGACATTTCCCAGAGCTTCGTAATACCCCGGTCTGTAAAGACCCTCAACCTTCTTGTTGTAAGCATAATCTTTCGCTAGACCCGAATGTGCAAAAAATTGCTTCTCAATGATCATTTTCAGAAACCTGAGTTCTTCATCAGAATTAGCATCTGTGTCAGACAACAAAGAATCACCACCGAAAACAATGTACAATCCAATTCGAAGCCAAATTGGGTTATAACTCATGAGGATTCTAGTGGCCTTCTCCTTCAACCCAAAATCTGTAACTAAAGGGCAATGTGCCTTCATCTTTAATCTCCCTTCATCAATATTCTGCGTAATAAATAAAACAGTCAACATGTTGGCCAAATACTAAAGTTTTCTCTAACTTTCTTAGCAACCAAACAAATGAAAGGAAAATCATACGAAGGATTCTGAGAATCCAAACCTTTGCTACATGAGTCATCGCATCGAAAACCTCCTTGCAACTGCCCATGCTCAGATAGAGTCGCATCCTCTGCGTCAAATCATCAACACTGCACACATGCTCCAACGAAGAACGCAGGTTCAAATACTTGGAGCTCGAAAACGCTACAGCGCTCACGGCCCGCCACGAAGAGTCTCTCTGACGCTTGGGGTCCCGCCACGCCGAATCGACCCCAACCGCACTGCCGGGATCGCTATCCCTCTTTCCCTTAGGGAGCGTTCCCGTGCGGTCTCCATCGACGGACAAATTGCAGCCGCAGGATGTAGGGTTTTGGAAGAGGAAATTGAGCCAGACGGAGAGAGACTTGGCCAGCGACTTGAGCGATTGCTCTTTCTGAATTTGGGCCTTGCGGGACGATTGCGACTGCTCGAGCTCAAAGGCCTTGAGTTTCCGGGACGCCGCCTTTATCCGGCCAGAGTTTGATGGAGCGAGAGACGGCCGGCGGCGAAATGACGAAGAAGTACCAGGGGTTTGTTTCGAGGCAGTGAAGAATTTGGGGCCGGGGGACTGGAAATTGGAGATTCGCGAGGAGGCTTTAGGGGTTTTGAAATTGGTGATGTCTTTGAAGAGGGTGGAGGGGTTTCTGTAAGGCGACGGCGACGGAGAAGGCGGTGGCTCTCGGCCTTCCATTGGGGGCTTCGCGGCTCAGTCTGTGGCTGAGAAACGCGAAGAGGGGTTTGAATTTTGACTTGGTTTGAATTTGAAATGCCCAGAGGAGAGAGCGGGGATGGCGATAGATGACGCTTAATGACCAAAACAACCCTAACGTCTTCTTTTATATTTTAAAACCCTGAAGTGAGCCTAGTGGGCCTAGTGGGCCTTGAGGCCAACAACCTGTGAGCCCCATACTATAAAATTACTATGACACGTCAGCCCAACGATGTAGTTGGGTCAATGCAAAAAATGAGGATCCTCTTTGAATTCTCTCTACGAAGATCCTCTATTTTCCATTACTTATATTAAAAAAAAAGTGGTGTTTCATTCATATTCTGGTAAAATAAAAAAAAGTTCTAATGTCAGGATCTTTACAAAGAAGATTCGAAGAAAATCCTCATTCCAATAGGAAAAGAGAGGATTGGTGCTTTTTTTTTTTTTTTTTTACTTGGTTTTTACCGAACAAACGCGAGCATATATACAAAATTTGACATGAAGAAAAGAAGAAGGGAAGGCAATGCAATACAGGTGCGTCCGTTAAATCCGATGATAAAATTTATATATATCGATGACATTATCGATTGCATTCCGTAGATTTGCAAATCGTTTATTTACATTATGGATTTGATTGGTACATATCTTTGTATTTGATCATAGATTGGATTAGGTTTCCACGGTTTGTTCATGATTCTTGATTGATTGGTTTTGCAGACAATATTCCTACCACACGTTCTCATGGGCAGAGTTGCGCAGCTGTCCGAGCCTCCCACAAAGGCGGCTTGCGTGGTGGAGCCCGAGCCGATGATGGAGGTCTCCTCGGGGCGGGAAAAGGCACGGGACGCCTTTGTACAAACAAAGGAGAAACAAATGAGGTGGTGGGGCTGGGGGTGGAGGCGGAGGTGCAGGCGCGTTCAAACGAAAAATCAAAGCCCAGCGCCCCTACGTGAGGGTTCTGCTATGCAGGTGAGCTCATGATGAGGTTATGGCAGTACAGGAGCAGCGTTGACATTGACACATTGTAAATGAGGTTCGTGCAGGTTTGGGAGGATGCAGAGTGACGGACAAGGTCGTGTTCAAGGTCAACTGTGGTATGAACCTGTAAGTTGGGCTGAAGTAGACGTGAATGGAGGTATGGAATACCTGGACTCGCAATTAGTCAATAAATAACAACAAAAAACTCAACAAGTGTCGTGATAAGTTCAAAAGAAAATTCATGTATAAAAAGAAAGCAAAAACCACAAATTATACATATCCTAAAACTCAACACAAAAAAAAGACGGTTCATTAACAGTGTTCTTCCTTTTTTGCCCTTGCTTGGTTCTTTTATTTCATTTATGCCCGATTTGCACGTTCATCGCTTTTAGGAAGGAGACTGAAAAAGTCGGGTTTTCCATTTGCTTCCCGTACGTTCCATTTGCTTCCGTTACGTTCTTCTTCCTCCTCTCTTCACTTTTGTTCTTTGCTTTCTCTCTGCAACCTTATAACTCTCAAACCACAAGCCAACCATAACCAATCCCTCCTCAACTCTTCTTTCCTTTCACTTTTATCTCCGTGACTCACTTAATAGAAAGTGTCGTACGGCGACTATTTTGACGATTCCGGCAATGGCCGACCTCAAGGTTGGTCTCAAACAGTTGCTCTACACATCAGGTTGCTTCTAGACCTATTGCAGGTAAACGTCTGCTTCAAATTTCTAGGTTTTTAGTAATTTTTCATGCTTTTGTAAAAAAATTCGTTTAAATTTCTGGGTTTTGGAAATATGTGATTTTTGTACTTTTAATGGATTTTGTTGTGTTTTTTTTGGGAGTGTCTGAGGAACTGGGTTTGGGCTTTTTGTTGGTGATTTGTAGGTTTACGGAAGTGAATCCAGAGGGGAAGGTGCCTGTGGTGAAGTTTGATGACAAATGGGTGGCAGATTCTGATGTCATTGTTGGGATCATTGAGGAAAAGTACCCTGAGCCTTCTCTCGAAACTCCTCCTGAATTTGCTTCTGTGTACGATCTCTCTCTCTCTCTCTCTCTCTCTCATATTGTTATTTGGAGCCCGTTTGGAAAACTGTTTCTCTAGGAAACACTTTTGCTAGAAGTGCTTTTATTATGAACTAGTTTTTATTTTTGTTAAAAACAACCTGAGTATCACTTGGAAGTGCTTCCCGAAGTTCTCCATAACCCAGAAGCACGCTCAATGAAAAAATTTCGATTTTTTCATTTGAGCCTTTTCTATAAGAATATTTTTTTAATAATATGAAAGTTGTGTTTTCGTGAAAGTTGAATCTGTGGGAATTTTTTAAATAAAAAAAATTATGGTGTCTTTATTGTGCTAGGTGATGAAATTTGTAAAATAGTTGTAGTTTTATGAGAAAGTTGCGATTTTTAATAATATTTTCTCAATTGAAAGACTGGAAAATGATTGAAATAATGTTCTTTTTTTTTTTTTTTTCCAAACTTCTCTCAACGTTTTTTTCTTTGGATTTAAAGGTATCATTTCCTAATTGGTTAGAATGGATTTAAAGGTATCTTTTCACAAACCAATTTACGTAACAGATTTTGTTTGTTCCTTCCTTCTTTTTCATCTTCCACAATAAGTATTGTTTAATAATACTAAAATCTTTTAGTTGTAACAACCAAAGAAGCCAGTTAGATTTTCCTTCATTTTGAAACATACGAATTCAAACCTTTTTCGGTTTTTAGTATCTTCACATATTTCAGTTTTTTTTTTTAGTTTTCTGTGTATATACATTCTGTTTTGCATTCTTTTAATGATTTAAAACATTTCTCTGCTGTGTTGTGGCGATGGAAAAAAATTTGAATACGCTGGGCAATGAAACATGCCGAACTCAGGGTGTTATTATTAACACGCCACTAAACACTTGAACTCATGGTGTTACTATTCACATGCCCCTAAACACTAAACCTCATAGGCCTCCACTGCTTCTACTGCGCCTTGAGCTTTCTAGTGGGCCGCATAAGTTTGGGCTTGAGCATGAGTTTGGACTGCGTCTTCTTGCGTCTAAACCATTAATTTTATTTATTTTAAGTTTTATTTTTGTTAAATTTTCGTCTTGCCCATACCACAGCACGAAACTATCATCTTCATATTCTACAAAATGTATTTTTGGTGAAAATTTTCTTATAATCCATGTCAAAAAATTCGAAAATAAGGATATAAATATAAAAGGTGTTTGAATCCAAATAAAGTTACGCAAGAAGAAAAAGAAATTCAATGGAAAAAGAAAAAGAAAAAAAGAGAGGTAAAAATGTTACGATCGGTACTTTTATTTCTATCGTCCTTGAAGAGAGTTGCTAGTGAGATAGCGATAATATACAGGTGTAATCGCTACCTAACTAGCAATTTTTTTTGGAACAAAGTCGCTAATTTCATACCGATCATCTTAATTTTTTTCTTTTTTTTATTTCTCTTACCATAACTACAAACTATCATATTCATGTTCTTCAAAATATATTTTCCCATGCTAAATCTATTATAATTAATATTTAAACAATTGAAATTAATGATTTAAAACCTAAATTTAAAGATACTCTCATATTTTCAACTTTAAAAATCAATAAAAAATAGTTTCTCGAAAAGAAATTCAATGGAAAAAGAAAAAGAAAAAAAGGAGGGGTAAAAATGTTATGATCGGTACTTTCATTCCTATCGTTCTTGAAGAGAGTTGCTAGTAAGCTAGCGATCGTATAGAAATGTAATCGCTAACTAACTAGCAATTATGATCGGATAAGGTCGCTAATGTCTTACCGATCCTCCTCTTTTCAAATTTTTTTTATTTCTCTTACCATAACTACAAATTATCATATTCATGTTCCTCAAAATATATTTTCCCATGCTAAAATCTATATAATTGATATTTAAACAATTGAAATTAACGATTTAAAACCTAAATTTAAAGATATTCTCATATTTTCAACTTTAAAAATCAATAAAAAATAATTTCATGGAAAGAAATTCAATGGAAAAAGAAAAAGAAAAAGAAAAAATGAGGGGTAAAAATGTTACGATCGGTACTTTTATTCCTATTGTCCTTGAAGTGAGTTGCTAGTTAGCTAGCAATCATATACAAGTACAATCGCTACGTAACTAGCAATTATTATCAAATAAAGTCGCTACGTTCATACCGATCATTTCCTTTTCAATTTTTTTTCTTTTTTTTTTTATTTCTCTTACCATAACTACAAGCTAATCATATTCATGTTCTTCAAAATATATTTTCCCATGATAAATCTATTATAATTAATATTTAAACAATTGAAATTAATGATTTAAAACCTAAATTTAAAGATAGTCTCATATTTTCAACTTTAAAAATCAATAAAAAATAGTTTCTTGAAAAGAAATTCAATGGAAAAAGAAAAAGAAAAAAGGAGGGGTAAAAATGTTATGATCGGTGCTTTCATTCCTATCGTTCTTGAAGAGAGTTGCTAGTAAGCTAGCGATCGTATAGAAATGTAATCGCTAACTAACTAGCAATTATGATCGGATAAGGTCGCTAATGTCTTACAGATCCTCCTCTTTTCAAATTTTTTTTATTTCTCTTACCATAACTACAAATTATCATATTCATGTTCCTCAAAATATATTTTCCCATGCTAAATCTATATAATTGATATTTAAACAATTGAAATTAACGATTTAAAACCTAAATTTAAAGATATTCTCATATTTTCAACTTTAAAAATCAATAAAAAATAATTTCATGAAAAGAAATTCAATGGAAAAAGAAAAAGAAAAAGAAAAAAGGAGGGGTAAAAATGTTACGATCGGTACTTTTATTCCTATTGTCCTTGAAGTGAGTTGCTAGTTAGCTAGCGATCATATACAAGTACAATCGCTACGTAACTAGCCGTTGTTATCAAAAAAAGTCGCTACGTTCATACCGATCATCTCCTTTTCAATTTTTTTCTTTTTTTTTATTTCTCTTACCATAACTACAAACTAATCATATTCATGTTCTTCAAAATATATTTTCCCATGATAAATCTATTATAATTAATATTTAAACAATTGAAATTAATGATTTAAAACCTAAATTTAAAGATAGTCTCATATTTTCAACTTTAAAAATCAATAAAAAATAGTTTCTTGAAAAGAAATTCAATGGAAAAAAAAAAAGAAAAAAGGAGGGGTAAAAATGTTATGATCGGTGCTTTCATTCCTATCGTTCTTGAAGAGAGTTGCTAGTAAGCTAGCGATCGTATAGAAATGTAATCGCTAACTAACTAGCAATTATGATCGGATAAGGTCGCTAATGTCTTACAGATCCTCCTCTTTTTAAATTTTTTTTATTTCTCTTACCATAACTACAAATTATCATATTCATGTTCCTCAAAATATATTTTCCCATGCTAAATCTATATAATTGATATTTAAACAATTGGAATTAACGATTTAAAACCTAAATTTAAAGATATTCTCATATTTTCAACTTTAAAAATCAATAAAAAATAATTTCATGAAAAGAAATTCAATGGAAAAAGAAAAAGAAAAAGAAAAAAGGAGGGGTAAAAATGTTACGATCGGTACTTTTATTCCTATTGTCCTTGAAGTGAGTTGCTAGTTAGCTAGCGATCATATACAAGTACAATCGCTACGTAACTAGCCGTTGTTATCAAAAAAAGTCGCTACGTTCATACCGATCATCTCCTTTTCAATTTTTTTCTTTTTTTTTTATTTCTCTTACCATAACTACAAACTAATCATATTCATGTTCTTCAAAATATATTTTCCCATGATAAATCTATTATAATTAATATTTAAACAATTGAAATTAATGATTTAAAACCTAAATTTAAAGATAGTCTCATATTTTCAACTTTAAAAATCAATAAAAAATAGTTTCTTGAAAAGAAATTCAATGGAAAAAGAAAAAGAAAAAAGGAGGGGTAAAAATGTTATGATCGGTGCTTTCATTCCTATCGTTCTTGAAGAGAGTTGCTAGTAAGCTAGCGATCGTATAGAAATGTAATCGCTAACTAACTAGCAATTATGATCGGATAAGGTCGCTAATGTCTTACAGATCCTCCTCTTTTCAAATTTTTTTTATTTCTCTTACCATAACTACAAATTATCATATTCATGTTCCTCAAAATATATTTTCCCATGCTAAATCTATATAATTGATATTTAAACAATTGAAATTAACGATTTAAAACCTAAATTTAAAGATATTCTCATATTTTCAACTTTAAAAATCAATAAAAAATAATTTCATGAAAAGAAATTCAATGGAAAAAGAAAAAGAAAAAGAAAAAAGAAGGGGTAAAAATGTTACGATCGGTACTTTTATTCCTATTGTCCTTGCAGTAAGTTGCTAGTTAGCTAGCGATCATATACAAGTACAATCGCTACGTAACTAGCAATTATTTTCACATAGAGTCGCTACGTTCATACCGATCATCTCCTTTTCAATTTTTATTTTTTATTTTTTATTTCTCTTACCATAACTACAAACTAATCATATTCATGTTCTTCAAAATATATTTTCCCATGCTAAATCTATTATAATTAATATTTAAACAATTGAAATTAATGATTTAAAACCTAAATTTAAAGATAGTCTCATATTTTCAACTTTAAAAATCAATAAAAAATAGTTTGTTGAAAAGAAATTCAATGGAAAAAGAAAAAGAAAAAAGGAGGGGTAAAAATGTTATGATCGGTGCTTTCATTCCTATCGTTCTTGAAGAGAGTTGCTAGTAAGCTAGCGATCGTATAGAAATGTAATCGCTAACTAACTAGCAATTATGATCGGATAAGGTCGCTAATGTCTTACATATCCTCCTCTTTTCAAATTTTTTTTATTTCTCTTACCATAACTACAAATTATCATATTCATGTTCCTCAAAATATATTTTCCCATGCTAAATCTATATAATTGATATTTAAACAATTGAAATTAACGATTTAAAACCTAAATTTAAAGATATTCTCATATTTTCAACTTTAAAAATCAATAAAAAATAATTTCATGAAAAGAAATTCAATGGAAAAAGAAAAAGAAAAAGAAAAAAGGAGGGGTAAAAATGTTACGATCGGTACTTTTATTCCTATTGTCCTTGAAGTGAGTTGCTAGTTAGCTAGCGATCATATACAAGTACAATCGCTACGTAACTAGCCGTTGTTATCAAAAAAAGTCGCTACGTTCATACCGATCATCTCCTTTTCAATTTTTTTCTTTTTTTTTTATTTCTCTTACCATAACTACAAACTAATCATATTCATGTTCTTCAAAATATATTTTCCCATGATAAATCTATTATAATTAATATTTAAACAATTGAAATTAATGATTTAAAACCTAAATTTAAAGATAGTCTCATATTTTCAACTTTAAAAATCAATAAAAAATAGTTTCTTGAAAAGAAATTCAATGGAAAAAGAAAAAGAAAAAAGGAGGGGTAAAAATGTTATGATCGGTGCTTTCATTCCTATCGTTCTTGAAGAGAGTTGCTAGTAAGCTAGCGATCGTATAGAAATGTAATCGCTAACTAACTAGCAATTATGATCGGATAAGGTCGCTAATGTCTTACAGATCCTCCTCTTTTCAAATTTTTTTTATTTCTCTTACCATAACTACAAATTATCATATTCATGTTCCTCAAAATATATTTTCCCATGCTAAATCTATATAATTGATATTTAAACAATTGAAATTAACGATTTAAAACCTAAATTTAAAGATATTCTCATATTTTCAACTTTAAAAATCAATAAAAAATAATTTCATGAAAAGAAATTCAATGGAAAAAGAAAAAGAAAAAGAAAAAAGGAGGGGTAAAAATGTTACGATCGGTACTTTTATTCCTATTGTCCTTGAAGTGAGTTGCTAGTTAGATAGCGATCATATACAAGTACAATCGCTACGTAACTAGCCATTATTATCAAATAAAGTCGCTACGTTCATACCGATCACTTCCTTTTCAATTTTTTTCTTTTTTTTTTATTTCTCTTACCATAACTACAAGCTAATCATATTCATGTTCTTCAAAATATATTTTCCCATGATAAATCTATTATAATTAATATTTAAACAATTGAAATTAATGATTTAAAACCTAAATTTAAAGATAGTCTCATATTTTCAACTTTAAAAATCAATAAAAAATAGTTTCTTGAAAAGAAATTCAATGGAAAAAGAAAAAGAAAAAAGGAGGGGTAAAAATGTTATGATCGGTGCTTTCATTCCTATCGTTCTTGAAGAGAGTTGCTAGTAAGCTAGCGATCGTATAGAAATGTAATCGCTAACTAACTAGCAATTATGATCGGATAAGGTCGCTAATGTCTTACAGATCCTCCTCTTTTCAAATTTTTTTTATTTCTCTTACCATAACTACAAATTATCATATTCATGTTCCTCAAAATATATTTTCCCATGCTAAATCTATATAATTGATATTTAAACAATTGAAATTAACGATTTAAAACCTAAATTTAAAGATATTCTCATATTTTCAACTTTAAAAATCAATAAAAAATAATTTCATGAAAAGAAATTCAATGGAAAAAGAAAAAGAAAAAGAAAAAAGGAGGGGTAAAAATGTTACGATCGGTACTTTTATTCCTATTGTCCTTGAAGTGAGTTGCTAGTTAGATAGCGATCATATACAAGTACAATCGCTACGTAACTAGCCATTCTTATCAAATAAAGTCGCTACGTTCATACCGATCATTTCCTTTTCAATTTTTTTCTTTTTTTTTTATTTCTCTTACCATAACTACAAGCTAATCATATTCATGTTCTTCAAAATATATTTTCCCATGATAAATCTATTATAATTAATATTTAAACAATTGAAATTAATGATTTAAAACCTAAATTTAAAGATAGTCTCACATTTTCAACTTTAAAAATCAATAAAAAATAGTTTCTTGAAAAGAAATTCAATGGAAAAAGAAAAAGAAAAAAGGAGGGGTAAAAATGTTATGATCGGTGCTTTCATTCCTATCGTTCTTGAAGAGAGTTGCTAGTAAGCTAGCGATCGTATAGAAATGTAATCGCTAACTAACTAGCAATTATGATCGGATAAGGTCGCTAATGTCTTACAGATCCTCCTCTTTTCAAATTTTTTTTATTTCTCTTACCATAACTACAAATTATCATATTCATGTTCCTCAAAATATATTTTCCCATGCTAAATCTATATAATTGATATTTAAACAATTGAAATTAACGATTTAAAACCTAAATTTAAAGATATTCTCATATTTTCAACTTTAAAAATCAATAAAAAATAATTTCATGAAAAGAAATTCAATGGAAAAAGAAAAAGAAAAAGAAAAAAGGAGGGGTAAAAATGTTACGATCGGTACTTTTATTCCTATTGTCCTTGAAGTGAGTTGCTAGTTAGCTAGCGATCATATACAAGTACAATCGCTACGTAACTAGCCGTTGTTATCAAAAAAAGTCGCTACGTTCATACCGATCATCTCCTTTTCAATTTTTTTCTTTTTTTTTTATTTCTCTTACCATAACTACAAACTAATCATATTCATGTTCTTCAAAATATATTTTCCCATGATAAATCTATTATAATTAATATTTAAACAATTGAAATTAATGATTTAAAACCTAAATTTAAAGATAGTCTCATATTTTCAACTTTAAAAATCAATAAAAAATAGTTTCTTGAAAAGAAATTCAATGGAAAAAGAAAAAGAAAAAAGGAGGGGTAAAAATGTTATGATCGGTGCTTTCATTCCTATCGTTCTTGAAGAGAGTTGCTAGTAAGCTAGCGATCGTATAGAAATGTAATCGCTAACTAACTAGCAATTATGATCGGATAAGGTCGCTAATGTCTTACAGATCCTCCTCTTTTCAAATTTTTTTTATTTCTCTTACCATAACTACAAATTATCATATTCATGTTCCTCAAAATATATTTTCCCATGCTAAATCTATATAATTGATATTTAAACAATTGGAATTAACGATTTAAAACCTAAATTTAAAGATATTCTCATATTTTCAACTTTAAAAATCAATAAAAAATAATTTCATGAAAAGAAATTCAATGGAAAAAGAAAAAGAAAAAGAAAAAAGGAGGGGTAAAAATGTTACGATCGGTACTTTTATTCCTATTGTCCTTGAAGTGAGTTGCTAGTTAGCTAGCGATCATATACAAGTACAATCGCTACGTAACTAGCCGTTGTTATCAAAAAAAGTCGCTACGTTCATACCGATCATCTCCTTTTCAATTTTTTTCTTTTTTTTTTATTTCTCTTACCATAACTACAACCTAATCATATTCATGTTCTTCAAAATATATTTTCCCATGATAAATCTATTATAATTAATATTTAAACAATTGAAATTAATGATTTAAAACCTAAATTTAAAGATCGTCTCATATTTTCAACTTTAAAAATCAATAAAAAATAGTTTCTTGAAAAGAATTTCAATGGAAAAAGAAAAAGAAAAAAGGAGGGGAAAAAATGTTATGATCGGTGCTTTCATTCCTATCGTTCTTGAAGAGAGTTGCTAGTAAGCTAGCGATCGTATAGAAATGTAATCGCTAACTAACTAGCAATTATGATCGGATAAGGTCGCTAATGTCTTACAGATCCTCCTCTTTTCAAATTTTTTTTATTTCTCTTACCATAACTACAAATTATCATATTCATGTTCCTCAAAATATATTTTCCCATGCTAAATCTATATAATTGATATTTAAACAATTGAAATTAACGATTTAAAACCTAAATTTAAAGATATTCTCATATTTTCAACTTTAAAAATCAATAAAAAATAATTTCATGAAAAGAAATTCAATGGAAAAAGAAAAAGAAAAAGAAAAAAGAAGGGGTAAAAATGTTACGATCGGTACTTTTATTCCTATTGTCCTTGCAGTAAGTTGCTAGTTAGCTAGCGATCATATACAAGTACAATCGCTACGTAACTAGCAATTATTTTCACATAGAGTCGCTACGTTCATACCGATCATCTCCTTTTCAATTTTTATTTTTTATTTTTTATTTCTCTTACCATAACTACAAACTAATCATATTCATGTTCTTCAAAATATATTTTCCCATGCTAAATCTATTATAATTAATATTTAAACAATTGAAATTAATGATTTAAAACCTAAATTTAAAGATAGTCTCATATTTTCAACTTTAAAAATCAATAAAAAATAGTTTGTTGAAAAGAAATTCAATGGAAAAAGAAAAAGAAAAAAGGAGGGGTAAAAATGTTATGATCGGTGCTTTCATTCCTATCGTTCTTGAAGAGAGTTGCTAGTAAGCTAGCGATCGTATAGAAATGTAATCGCTAACTAACTAGCAATTATGATCGGATAAGGTCGCTAATGTCTTACATATCCTCCTCTTTTCAAATTTTTTTTATTTCTCTTACCATAACTACAAATTATCATATTCATGTTCCTCAAAATATATTTTCCCATGCTAAATCTATATAATTGATATTTAAACAATTGAAATTAACGATTTAAAACCTAAATTTAAAGATATTCTCATATTTTCAACTTTAAAAATCAATAAAAAATAATTTCATGAAAAGAAATTCAATGGAAAAAGAAAAAGAAAAAGAAAAAAGGAGGGGTAAAAATGTTACGATCGGTACTTTTATTCCTATTGTCCTTGAAGTGAGTTGCTAGTTAGCTAGCGATCATATACAAGTACAATCGCTACGTAACTAGCCGTTGTTATCAAAAAAAGTCGCTACGTTCATACCGATCATCTCCTTTTCAATTTTTTTCTTTTTTTTTTATTTCTCTTACCATAACTACAAACTAATCATATTCATGTTCTTCAAAATATATTTTCCCATGATAAATCTATTATAATTAATATTTAAACAATTGAAATTAATGATTTAAAACCTAAATTTAAAGATAGTCTCATATTTTCAACTTTAAAAATCAATAAAAAATAGTTTCTTGAAAAGAAATTCAATGGAAAAAGAAAAAGAAAAAAGGAGGGGTAAAAATGTTATGATCGGTGCTTTCATTCCTATCGTTCTTGAAGAGAGTTGCTAGTAAGCTAGCGATCGTATAGAAATGTAATCGCTAACTAACTAGCAATTATGATCGGATAAGGTCGCTAATGTCTTACAGATCCTCCTCTTTTCAAATTTTTTTTATTTCTCTTACCATAACTACAAATTATCATATTCATGTTCCTCAAAATATATTTTCCCATGCTAAATCTATATAATTGATATTTAAACAATTGGAATTAACGATTTAAAACCTAAATTTAAAGATATTCTCATATTTTCAACTTTAAAAATCAATAAAAAATAATTTCATGAAAAGAAATTCAATGGAAAAAGAAAAAGAAAAAGACAAAAGGAGGGGTAAAAATGTTACGATCGGTACTTTTATTCCTATTGTCCTTGAAGTGAGTTGCTAGTTAGCTAGCGATCATATACAAGTACAATCGCTACGTAACTAGCCGTTGTTATCAAAAAAAGTCGCTACGTTCATACCGATCATCTCCTTTTCAATTTTTTTCTTTTTTTTTTATTTCTCTTACCATAACTACAACCTAATCATATTCATGTTCTTCAAAATATATTTTCCCATGATAAATCTATTATAATTAATATTTAAACAATTGAAATTAATGATTTAAAACCTAAATTTAAAGATCGTCTCATATTTTCAACTTTAAAAATCAATAAAAAATAGTTTCTTGAAAAGAAATTCAATGGAAAAAGAAAAAGAAAAAAGGAGGGGTAAAAATGTTATGATCGGTGCTTTCATTCCTATCGTTCTTGAAGAGAGTTGCTAGTAAGCTAGCGATCGTATAGAAATGTAATCGCTAACTAACTAGCAATTATGATCGGATAAGGTCGCTAATGTCTTACAGATCCTCCTCTTTTCAAATTTTTTTTATTTCTCTTACCATAACTACAAATTATCATATTCATGTTCCTCAAAATATATTTTCCCATGCTAAATCTATATAATTGATATTTAAACAATTGAAATTAACGATTTAAAACCTAAATTTAAAGATATTCTCATATTTTCAACTTTAAAAATCAATAAAAAATAATTTCATGAAAAGAAATTCAATGGAAAAAGAAAAAGAAAAAGAAAAAAGAAGGGGTAAAAATGTTACGATCGGTACTTTTATTCCTATTGTCCTTGCAGTAAGTTGCTAGTTAGCTAGCGATCATATACAAGTACAATCGCTACGTAACTAGCAATTATTTTCACATAGAGTCGCTACGTTCATACCGATCATCTCCTTTTCAATTTTTATTTTTTATTTTTTATTTCTCTTACCATAACTACAAACTAATCATATTCATGTTCTTCAAAATATATTTTCCCATGCTAAATCTATTATAATTAATATTTAAACAATTGAAATTAATGATTTAAAACCTAAATTTAAAGATAGTCTCATATTTTCAACTTTAAAAATCAATAAAAAATAGTTTGTTGAAAAGAAATTCAATGGAAAAAGAAAAAGAAAAAAGGAGGGGTAAAAATGTTATGATCGGTGCTTTCATTCCTATCGTTCTTGAAGAGAGTTGCTAGTAAGCTAGCGATCGTATAGAAATGTAATCGCTAACTAACTAGCAATTATGATCGGATAAGGTCGCTAATGTCTTACATATCCTCCTCTTTTCAAATTTTTTTTATTTCTCTTACCATAACTACAAATTATCATATTCATGTTCCTCAAAATATATTTTCCCATGCTAAATCTATATAATTGATATTTAAACAATTGAAATTAACGATTTAAAACCTAAATTTAAAGATATTCTCATATTTTCAACTTTAAAAATCAATAAAAAATAATTTCATGAAAAGAAATTCAATGGAAAAAGAAAAAGAAAAAGAAAAAAGGAGGGGTAAAAATGTTACGATCGGTACTTTTATTCCTATTGTCCTTGAAGTGAGTTGCTAGTTAGCTAGCGATCATATACAAGTACAATCGCTACGTAACTAGCCGTTGTTATCAAAAAAAGTCGCTACGTTCATACCGATCATCTCCTTTTCAATTTTTTTCTTTTTTTTTTATTTCTCTTACCATAACTACAAACTAATCATATTCATGTTCTTCAAAATATATTTTCCCATGATAAATCTATTATAATTAATATTTAAACAATTGAAATTAATGATTTAAAACCTAAATTTAAAGATAGTCTCATATTTTCAACTTTAAAAATCAATAAAAAATAGTTTCTTGAAAAGAAATTCAATGGAAAAAGAAAAAGAAAAAAGGAGGGGTAAAAATGTTATGATCGGTGCTTTCATTCCTATCGTTCTTGAAGAGAGTTGCTAGTAAGCTAGCGATCGTATAGAAATGTAATCGCTAACTAACTAGCAATTATGATCGGATAAGGTCGCTAATGTCTTACAGATCCTCCTCTTTTCAAATTTTTTTTATTTCTCTTACCATAACTACAAATTATCATATTCATGTTCCTCAAAATATATTTTCCCATGCTAAATCTATATAATTGATATTTAAACAATTGGAATTAACGATTTAAAACCTAAATTTAAAGATATTCTCATATTTTCAACTTTAAAAATCAATAAAAAATAATTTCATGAAAAGAAATTCAATGGAAAAAGAAAAAGAAAAAGACAAAAGGAGGGGTAAAAATGTTACGATCGGTACTTTTATTCCTATTGTCCTTGAAGTGAGTTGCTAGTTAGCTAGCGATCATATACAAGTACAATCGCTACGTAACTAGCCGTTGTTATCAAAAAAAGTCGCTACGTTCATACCGATCATCTCCTTTTCAATTTTTTTCTTTTTTTTTTATTTCTCTTACCATAACTACAACCTAATCATATTCATGTTCTTCAAAATATATTTTCCCATGATAAATCTATTATAATTAATATTTAAACAATTGAAATTAATGATTTAAAACCTAAATTTAAAGATCGTCTCATATTTTCAACTTTAAAAATCAATAAAAAATAGTTTCTTGAAAAGAAATTCAATGGAAAAAGAAAAAGAAAAAAGGAGGGGTAAAAATGTTATGATCGGTGCTTTCATTCCTATCGTTCTTGAAGAGAGTTGCTAGTAAGCTAGCGATCGTATAGAAATGTAATCGCTAACTAACTAGCAATTATGATCGGATAAGGTCGCTAATGTCTTACAGATCCTCCTCTTTTCAAATTTTTTTTATTTCTCTTACCATAACTACAAATTATCATATTCATGTTCCTCAAAATATATTTTCCCATGCTAAATCTATATAATTGATATTTAAACAATTGAAATTAACGATTTAAAACCTAAATTTAAAGATATTCTCATATTTTCAACTTTAAAAATCAATAAAAAATAATTTCATGAAAAGAAATTCAATGGAAAAAGAAAAAGAAAAAGAAAAAAGAAGGGGTAAAAATGTTACGATCGGTACTTTTATTCCTATTGTCCTTGCAGTAAGTTGCTAGTTAGCTAGCGATCATATACAAGTACAATCGCTACGTAACTAGCAATTATTTTCACTTAAAGTCGCTACGTTCATACCGATCATCTCCTTTTCAATTTTTATTTTTTATGTTTTATTTCTCTTACCATAACTACAAACTAATCATATTCATGTTCTTCAAAATATATTTTCCCATGCTAAATCTATTATAATTAATATTTAAACAATTGAAATTAATGATTTAAAACCTAAATTTAAAGATATTCTCATATTTTCAACTTTAAAAATCAATAAAAAATAGTTTCTTGAAAAGAAATTCAATGGAAAAAGAAAAAGAAAAAAGGAGGGGTAAAAATGTTATGATCGGTGCTTTCATTCCTATCGTTCTTGAAGAGAGTTGCTAGTAAGCTAGCGATCGTATAGAAATGTAATCGCTAACTAACTAGCAATTATGATCGGATAAGGTCGCTAATGTCTTACAGATCCTCCTCTTTTCAAATTTTTTTTATTTCTCTTACCATAACTACAAATTATCATATTCATGTTCCTCAAAATATATTTTCCCATGCTAAATCTATATAATTGATATTTAAACAATTGAAATTAACGATTTAAAACCTAAATTTAAAGATATTCTCATATTTTCAACTTTAAAAATCAATAAAAAATAATTTCATGAAAAGAAATTCAATGGAAAAAGAAAAAGAAAAAGAAAAAAGAAGGGGTAAAAATGTTACGATCGGTACTTTTATTCCTATTGTCCTTGCAGTAAGTTGCTAGTTAGCTAGCGATCATTTACAAGTACAATCGCTACGTAACTAGCAATTATTTTCACATAGAGTCGCTACGTTCATACCGATCATCTCCTTTTCAATTTTTATTTTTTATTTTTTATTTCTCTTACCATAACTACAAACTAATCATATTCATGTTCTTCAAAATATATTTTCCCATGCTAAATCTATTATAATTAATATTTAAACAATTGAAATTAATGATTTAAAACCTAAATTTAAAGATATTCTCATATTTTCAACTTTAAAAATCAATAAAAAATAGTTTCTTGAAAAGAAATTCAATGGAAAAAGAAAAAGAAAAAAGGAGGGGTAAAAATGTTATGATCGGTGCTTTCATTCCTATCGTTCTTGAAGAGAGTTGCTAGTAAGCTAGCGATCGTATAGAAATGTAATCGCTAACTAACTAGCAATTATGATCGGATAAGGTCGCTAATGTCTTACAGATCCTCCTCTTTTCAAATTTTTTTTATTTCTCTTACCATAACTACAAATTATCATATTCATGTTCCTCAAAATATATTTTCCCATGCTAAATCTATATAATTGATATTTAAACAATTGAAATTAACGATTTAAAACCTAAATTTAAAGATATTCTCATATTTTCAACTTTAAAAATCAATAAAAAATAATTTCATGAAAAGAAATTCAATGGAAAAAGAAAAAGAAAAAGAAAAAAGAAGGGGTAAAAATGTTACGATCGGTACTTTTATTCCTATTGTCCTTGCAGTAAGTTGCTAGTTAGCTAGCGATCATATACAAGTACAATCGCTACGTAACTAGCAATTATTTTCACATAAAGTCGCTACGTTCATACCGATCATCTCCTTTTCAATTTTTATTTTTTATTTTTTATTTCTCTTACCATAACTACAAACTAATCATATTCATGTTCTTCAAAATATATTTTCCCATGCTAAATCTATTATAATTAATATTTAAACAATTGAAATTAATGATTTAAAACCTAAATTTAAAGATATTCTCATATTTTCAACTTTAAAAATCAATAAAAAATAGTTTCTTGAAAAGAAATTCAATGGAAAAAGAAAAAGAAAAAAGGAGGGGTAAAAATGTTATGATCGGTGCTTTCATTCCTATCGTTCTTGAAGAGAGTTGCTAGTAAGCTAGCGATCGTATAGAAATGTAATCGCTAACTAACTAGCAATTATGATCGGATAAGGTCGCTAATGTCTTACAGATCCTCCTCTTTTCAAATTTTTTTTATTTCTCTTACCATAACTACAAATTATCATATTCATGTTCCTCAAAATATATTTTCCCATGCTAAATCTATATAATTGATATTTAAACAATTGAAATTAACGATTTAAAACCTAAATTTAAAGATATTCTCATATTTTCAACTTTAAAAATCAATAAAAAATAATTTCATGAAAAGAAATTCAATGGAAAAAGAAAAAGAAAAAGAAAAAAGGAGGGGTAAAAATGTTACGATCGGTACTTTTATTCCTATTGTCCTTGAAATGAGTTGCTAGTTAGCTAGCGATCATATACACGTACAATCGCTACGTAACTAGCAATTATTATGAAATAAAGTCGCTACGTTCGTACGGATCATCTCCTTTTCAATTTTTATTTTTTATTTTTTATTTCTCTTTCCATAACTACAAACTAATCATATTCATGTTCTTCAAAATATATTTTCCCATGCTAAATCTATTATAATTAATATTTAAACAATTGAAATTAATGATTTAAAACCTAAATTTAAAGATATTCTCATATTAAGTGGTTTGAAGGGTTCCAAGAGCTTGATTCACCCAATTTCTCCTCTTCATGTAAAAATTCTTTCAAAAAGCTTAAACATCTTCTGATTCAAATAACATTAACTTTCTGTAACAATCGAATCATAATTTTTCATGCAGATTCCGTAGAAACGTGCAATGTGCGGGTACTATTTCTAGTATTTAACTAAAATCTATTGAAGAAATAGTAGATCAATTGATGTGGATCCAAATAGTCAGTTAAAGTATTACTTACCCAAATCCCCAAAACTCCCCATTCCAAAAACGATATCCAATTTGCTTACGATTTTCTCATCGCAAACAGCCGTCCTAACCATCATAGCTTAGTTGTCGTCGACGGAATATGAGCTATCATGCTATAGGATTGCAGTTCTGCTATTGGAAGGGTAGTTTGAAGGATGTTTTAAAAAAGAGAAAAGGATGGATGTGAATGATATAGAGACCTCACTTTTATAGTGAAAATATAAAAAAAATAATAATCCGGCGGATGAGATTAAGATAAGAAAATCAATCCAACAGATGCAAAAAGTTGCAATATGGTTTAGGGTTGGTGGAGCTCCTTAATGTGTTATGAAGGTGGTGATATTGGAGATGTTGTTATAGTTTAGGATTTTAAGTTCGAATATTGTGAATGTCGAACTCGATATCAATTTATTCTTGGACTAGTCATGGATTCAAGTTCCATTTCACTACTAATGTGGCGAGGTGGGTTCGGTGAGTTCATGTCAAGTAGATGATCCTTTTCATGGTGATTTGATCTTAGGAAGCCAACAAATAAAATTGATTTGAAGGTAACTTTGGAAACACAAAACGTATGAAATATTACATACAAACATAATTAGGTAATTAACCTAGTTGAATTCTATTAGCAAGTTGTAGCAAAGAAAAAAGACGCATAGTTATCACGTTGCAGTCACGAAAAAAAAGACAATGGACTTAAGACAAAGAGAAATATGAGGTTATCTTTTTTTTATTTTTTTTTTTATTTTTTTTATGAATGTTTTAACCTAAATAAATTAAAATTCTGACAGTTTAGAAAACCGAACAAATCACACCAACCAAACTTCATTTCACACATTAACCAAACTTTAATAAACAAACCAACAACCAAACTTTAATACACGCACCAACCAAACTTTAATACACGCACAACCATTCAAACTTCAATACATACACCAGCCAAACTTCAATATCCACAAGTGAAAACTACCTAAACAATCACCAAACAACAATAAATTTTCCTTCCTCCCTATCCTCTGTATGAGGGGAATTTAACAAGATCATAAAACACATCATCCTCGTATCTAGAGTGATAAACTTTGTTATTTCAACGGTTTTGAGATGTAGTTTGTATTCGAGACATAGTTTGGCGATGAAAATAATATTACAATGGGCCTGTCTAAAAAAGTTTATTTAAAATAAGTTTGACCGTTGGATTTGAAAAGCAATACCCGAATCATTAGATCAAATTCAAAAGATTGCCGAAAAAAAATTGTAATCTGAATTCGTTGATGACCAACGATCAAAAAATCGAATGGTGCGTAGTTAATTCAGATTGCTGTTGGACACACGACATGCGAAGCCAACTGTCGGCCACCACATCCAAGGTCCTGTGCCCTTTTTTTTTTAAAAAGGACGCCCCACCGCATTACAAAGCTAACACCGGTGGTGGGGGATGTATTCAAGCTTTCAAAGCAAAAGGCTGAAATCGAACTCGTCGAACCTCGACTTGTTGCGAAGGTCGTAAGTCGTATACAATTGAGGATAAAGATGACTTTCCCGACATATGCATAATACCAGGAACACGGTATATCTTCATGCATATGTCAGGAATGTCATCTTTCTCCACGGTCACTGGTATATGTTATGGTCTCATCTCCCTCAATTCCCCAGCTTCCATGAAAGCTTCCTCTTTGAGTGTCGCGTCAAAAACCCAGTAAGCCTTTCAGCGTTTGAGGCCCAGCATTGTCTGCGTTCTTCCTCCTACTTCTGTCGATCGTTTCGAGAATGTTGTAGTCCAAGAATATAAGAAGAAAACAGAAGCAGGTGAGAAAGAAAACCTAGACCACATCTTCACGAAACAAACAACATGGTAACCAAGCAATTGATGAACTTCTCGACCACGGTTGGATTTCACTTCGCGAATGTTCTTTGTTCCTCATATCGCATTTGGTTATAGTGCAAATTTTGCTTCATGAAATAAAATAGCCATACAATCACATGTAGAACAAAGAATTATGTCATCAGTAAAAATCAAGCACTTCTATGACCCTCTTCATTCGAGTTTTAATCTCTTCGATTCCCTTTTTCCCCTCAGAAATCAGAACCCGAACTAAATATTGACAAAATAAAAATCCAACCAAAACACAGATGATTCCAATATATGGGGCCCATGGGCCTGAGAGCCCAAAAACTCAATAGTCACGAAACAGTAGCGATAAGCGTCTAAGGAATTAGATCTCATCCGGATTCAATTTGTGGGTATCCTAAGGATTTAGAATTATCACATCTTAGTCATTTATTGTGTGTCATGAGGTAAAAAATTATTTAAATTAAACACAAATAATATATGACAAAAACTGACCGCAAGATGAACGATTATGATGTGAGAATTCCTAAGATTCCGCAAAGTAGATCCGGAGAGGATCTTCTTCCAACATCTACAAGTCCAACATGAGAGGAACAACATGGTTGGTCCGTGACAGTCACTCGCTCTCTGATTGGCCCTTGATTCTGTTTATGGTATCCTAGGATTTATGATTCCCACATCTTAATCATTCATTGTGTATCATACAGTAAAAAAATATTTATTTTATTTAAAATTAAACACAAATAATATCTGACGAAAACTGATTGTAAGATGAATGATTAAGATGTGGGAATTACTAAGATTCCGCAAAGTAGATCTGGAGAGGATCCTCTTCCAATGTCTACGAGTCCAATATGAGAGGAACAACATGGTTAGTCCGTGACAGTCACTCGCTCTCTGATTGGCCCTTGATTTGTCATCCCAGTACAGGCGAGATACACAAGAGCAATACCCGTCTCTCGTGACTATCGTCTCTTCTCTTCCCTTGAATCCCTCGCATCGCAAAAATCTCATCTTTTTTTTTTTTCCTGCGAAATTTCCAAACCCTCAAAAAAATTGGTCGGATTTTGCTTCGAGCTGTAAATTGATTGCATAATCATGGCTCAGGCAGTCGAAGAATGGTACAAGCAGATGCCCGTCATCACCCGCTCGTACCTCACCGCAGCTGTTCTCACCAACATCGGTTGCTCCCTCGACGTATGCCTCTCTCTCTCTCTCATCGAAAATTTTCAATCTTTCTCGCTCTAGAATCGTCCCTATTAGCTCTGTGCAAATGGGTTTCTCTGATTTTGTCTAATTTCAATTGGGTTTTGACCGAACTTTAGAAATTTGTTTGTTCTAGCTTTGATTTTTACTTGGGCAGCTGAATGTTATGGCTTTTGTATAAATTTGTTCGGGAATGATTATTTTCGAAATTTGTGCTTTTATGTAAATATGTTTAATTGTTTATTACTGTTATCTTGTACTTCAATGGAGCTTAAGATCTGGCAGCTGGGATTAAATTTTAGCATTAATTTTATTTTTTTTCTCTAATTTTGTTCTGGATTTGGTAGTTATTAGTTGATTCTGTGTTGAAATTTTCATGCTTCATAGGATTTGTTGGAAGTTTGGAAGGTTTTAGGTAGTTTTTGTAGTTACTTCTCTCTCTTTGTTTACTGATTGTTTTCGTCGTTTAACGGTAAACTTTCGCAGATAATTTCTCCTCACAATCTGTACTTGAACCCTAATCTAGTGGTCAAGCAGTATCAATTCTGGCGGCTCGTTACTAATTTCCTTTACTTCCGGAAAATGGGTAATTGCTACTATCTACTTTTAAAATACTTTCAATTGTTGGGAGCGAAATTCATGTCGGATAGTTGTAACTGGTTTTTTTTATCTTTCTTGAAATGGTTTTATATTTGGCATTGCCAGACTTGGATTTCATGTTCCACATGTTCTTTCTTGCTCGGTACTGCAAGCTTCTTGAAGAGAACTCTTTTCGAGGACGGACTGCGGATTTCTTTTATATGCTCTTATTTGGTGCCACTATGTTGACTGGGATAGTTCTGGTCGGAGGGATGATACCTCATTTGTCTGAGTCGTTTGCAAAGATTATATTCCTCAGCAACTCACTAACGTTCATGATGGTTCGATACATTTTCTTTGTTGAGTTTCAATGGATTTGTTCCAAAGTTTGGTATGTTCGTATTGTTTTTAGAGGACTCTTATGCATCCTGTTTTACAGGTCTATGTGTGGAGCAAGCAAAATCCTTTCATTCATATGAGCTTCTTGGGCCTCTTTACCTTCACAGCAGCTTACCTACCTTGGGTCAGTAATCTTGAATTGTTTTCTTGATTTCTGTTGTTGAACGTATATCTCTTTGGAATTAATCTTAGACGAGTTATCCTGAAACGGTTCTTTCGTTTTTCCTCCAGGTTCTTCTGACGTTCTCCGTCTTGGTCGGAGCTAGCCCTTGGGTGGATCTTTTGGTGCGTTATCTTTTCTAGGACTCTGCACTGTTATTGATATATCAATTTAGTTTACTGATAGTTTCAAAAACAGTTGTGTTAATTCACACATAAATCACTTATGAATCTGCCTCACTGGTTATACAACGATGCTTTAACGTTTTGAGGTTTACATGTACTAATCCTTTTCTTTCTGTTTAATCAGGGAATGATTGCCGGTCATGCCTATTACTTTCTAGAAGATGTTTACCCACGAATGACAGGTCGCCGGCCCTTGAGAACCCCTTCACTTATCAAAGCACTATTTGCTGATGACCCTGTTGTGGTGGCACGACCAAATGTGAGATTTGCACCACCACCCGTGGAGGAACTTCACCAAGATTAATCAGATGTCGAGGAAAGCCAGGTTGATGAGGGTTATAGCTTTTGGTATATTTATCTGGCATTTAGGATGGATTTTCGGCTTTGTAATATATAAAAAGATGTTCACTGATATGTATTGTTTTTGAGTGGTGCTACACACCCTTTTTTTTCCTTCCACACACCTCTCTTTTTCTACGGTCGGATCGAATGAATTGAAAAAAAATCAAATAACAGAAATTAACAAGGAGTGTGTGGATAGCACCACCCTTGGCTTTTTTGTTTTACTCGTCGAGGTTGTTTAGGGTTGCACCAATCTCAAAATTCATCTGATTCTACTCTTACTGCTACGAGGTCGTTTAGGGTTGCTACCCTGAAGTACTCCAGTTTACAAACAGGTGTTACTTATGCAGGTTGAAATTCTTGTTAAAAATTCCAAGTGCTTCGAAAAAAAAGCACTCGGACGTGCTCAGCATGAATGCTTTTCCACAGAGCACTTTTCCCATCCATAGACACTTCGGTTTTCTGTCAAAATGCTGCCCCTACGCATTTTTGGTTGACAGTAAACACTTTTTGCAAACATAGGCGTAAAACAAAAGCATGAAAAATGACCTGCTTACATTATTTCACATCAATTGTCTACCGAGGAAAAGAGAACAAATCGATTCAGCTTCAGCATAACCATGATGTGGAACTCAGAACAAATAGAAACAAAACCTACAACAATAAAATTACGCGAACATTTCCTTTCGACACAACGTTGATCGAATAAACCGTAACTGTCAAAATAACCGTCGAATCGATTTAACCATCTTCCCTTGGCTAGCTCTACAGAGCTGTGTAATATACATGCATCTAAAAAAACTGCCGGCAGCATGAGCCACGCCAGAATTCTACATCTGGACTTTTTTCAGGCTTTTCCTCTTGTCGATCAATTTCATTTGCACCAAACTCCCTATCCGTAAAGAATAATCCTAGGGGGGCAAAATTAACATAAAAGAATAAAAATGGATCATACTAACGGATCGGATGATACTGAGCCGATACTCTCTTGGGGGGCAATTTGCGCAAGATGTAAAGGACTAGTGCTGAAGGCAGGATCTCAACCAGCTGCAGAGGACAGATTTCAAATTTTAAGGGGGAAAAGTAAAAGAGTTGAAGAATAAGAACGGAAAATTATCCTTAGAAATAGACAAGCTTAGTAGATTACCATGTAGTAGATCACATTCAAAACCGGGTGATCCAAAACATCAAGTGACAAGTCTGTATCGAAAGCTGAAAGGACAACCTACATTTTTCAATCGAGTTAATGAAACTCCGAGCAAACCGAATATATGCGGGTAAAAGCAAGACCTCATAAAGCAAAACAAGAAAGTAGTGCAACTAATGAAGAAATATTATTGCTCTTTTGGGTTTTCGTTTAATTTATGTACATCTTATTTTGGAAGTAAGGTGTGTAAGACAGGCACAAAGATAACTTTCTTCAACTGGAATGTTAACTGTTCTTCTATAAGAATGCAAGATAAGGGTTCTTCAAATCACTACTGCATTAGAATGGTTTGAACCTTACCACAAAGCATCTTATGAGAAAGCAGGTGAAACATATGCCTGTAACGGATCCGACCTGCAATGTCAACAACTTGTTAGTCAATATAACTAGTTATTTGTTCGCCCATGTTTTCTCTTGCTTTCAGAACCCAGAAACTTGATCTACATGAAACTCACAACACGCAAAAAGAGATTTTATGATGGAATTACTTCAAGATAGTACAAAATCCTCCCACTTAAATGCTTTGTGCGTGTGTTTTAACTGAATAAGGTTTATTATACTGCCTTAAGCATGCACATATATAATTGTATTCTGAAGAGTAAACTTTGATAAACAAAATTTCACAATAAAGAAACGAATAAATCTAGCCAAGAAGATCCTATGCCATCAGTCTAGCAATAAGGTCTTCTAATCTGATGACGAAATGTATACGCAAGACACAAACCTCATGAAGTTTCTTCCTTCTCCCTTTAGATTCAATGGGGAAGCGCCTTAGCATGAAAAATAACCTGAACAAATTGTTGATAATAATCCACCCATTAGACATGCACAGGCAGTAGCACAAACACAGAATAGACAAAGCTCCATATACTTTAAATACGATACAGAACACTAACCTTCCTCCGTATATCAAGAAGCCTAGTGCAGCCACAAATGACATGGCTAGAACAAAGTAGGCACCATATAATGAGTATTATTATTAAACAAGAGAAGCATAGACCAGTATGCATGCCCGAACAAGTCATTTTCAATAATTGGATCCTTGTGAAACCTATAGCATGACTCGAAACAGGCCTTACCTGCAACAAATATCTTTCCAATGAACTCCACGACACTGTTGTCATCTATCCAGAGGTATACCCAGATGCAAACCTGAAGACAAAACCACATTATTCATAAGGTAAACTAAAATCTGTGTCCAGTACAAGAAGTTAAATATGAACAAACATGTGCCAATCCACGTTAGAAAACACATCAAATTGTGTATTAAACAGGAAAACTATAACAGTCTTTTTTCTATGTAAGTTAGCTACAAAATGGGTGAAAAAGAAACAACCTAGGAGGGTCAACCATACTCTTTTAACAGTTGTAGAACTTTTCCCACCAACCTTCTTGAGAAAAAACATGCGGGATGAAGCTAATAATTTTACAGTTCAAAGAAACCTAAGATCAAGAAGATTAGCACAGAATGAATGACCAGAAGGTGAGCCAGCTGCTTTCGTAAGTAATACTCTCAGTAATGGCAAGGCTTTATAAACAAAAAAATTACACTAAAGCTATCAATGCCCATGTAGACAAAGAAAAATTAGCTACAAAATACAAGTTATGTTATCTAGAGTAACCATGTGATGAATGAAGCATGCTAAGAAAGGGAAAATGGAGTGCACCTGTATAAAGTACATGACAGCATTGACCGATATATAAACAATCCTCAGCTTATCTGTTGGTAAACTTCTCGCCTGTTCAATGATAGTAAGAAAGAAGTCAGAAGTCTTCATTCGTTGAAAGAAACGACCACATTCAAAATTTGTACATCTCAGTAGAATTGAAGTCTGGTTTGAACCACTACTTCAACAAAAACATGCACTTACCTGGTGATATATCTCCGCCCAAAAGAGGACAAGAAGCGTGTATGTAGAGAAAAATAGCAGTCCAGGAAGATCCAGCAAGACCAATATTAGTACCTGGTTCAAGACGCAGCTGCCCAATTTTAGCATACCACCCCAAGGATGTTCCTTTCATTTTGTATTATAGTCTTTTCAATCAACCAGCCTTAAAATCCCTTAAATCGCAACCACCCCACAAGTAAAAGGGGCAGTGAACAAGATGTAAGTTTGTACATTTTACAATTATACATTTCAAAAGCTACTACAAGTGTGAAGTATCATACAAGGGTAGGTTTAAGATGTGAACTAATTGAAGCTACACAAGACTAACCTTCGGGTGCAAACTAAACACTTGACCATGAAATCCGAAAACAACTGCTCGTACTGTAATATCAACACCAAAACATTTCAAACTCACAATCAAAGGGCAAAATACTAAAAAGAGACTCTGAATGGCAGTAAGTCACCGGGAATCACCTCCGTTAACGATGAAGTTCATAAGATGAAAAACCTTCTGTGTCGTCCACCCATATTCCGGCACTCTCAATTCAATCCTTATTAGTTGAAACTGTGCACCACAAGCACAATCACTCAACTTAGCACCATTTCACAAATTTTTCTATAAAAAACAGGTAGAATTTTAGTAACTTGTGAAGTGAACGGATCCTGCTACTTTCGCACATCAACAGCGACAGTTTTCGCAATCGATTTATCCAAAATTTGAACCACCAATATAACATAAAATAAAAAATTGGTTGTAATCAACAACTGTTTGATGTAATTTTTAGGATAATTATATAAATTTCAGTTTACTGAGAGCTCCGATCTTGAAACATTACTCGAATTCATGGAAAATCAGCTACTAATTTACCAAATAAGAAGCATGAAATCCAATCATATGCACTAAATATATGAAGTTAGAGAGAGAGAGAGACCAGAGCGACGGAGGAGACGAGGGCGTAGGCGGCGCAGAGAGCGTAGAAGATGCCGTCCTGCCACCGGGAGGACTCGTTGATCTCGTCCCACCAGCTGAAGAACATGGAGACGACCTCCATGGGCGCAGAGCTCAATAATGGCAGTGGCATTCTCGTCATTTCGCGACGGAGCTTCCTCCGAGAGCGCGAGAAGCTCAGCGAGCGAGCCAAGGTCAAAACGCTTGAGAAGCGGAGAGCAGAAGAAACCCAACTCGTCAAACTTCACAGCTCAGCTCAGAGAGAGAGAGAGAGAGAGAGAGAGAGAGAGTGGTGAGAGAGAGGAGGTGGAGGGAGGGGTAGTCTGCCAGTACTGCCCCTACCAGACGGTCCAAGAGAGACGGAGAGGGCGAGGGCTCTTTGGGGGTTTTGGTGCCTCTCACCTAAGCTTCTACGCTGACGACTTACACTGGGAGTGGTGCGGTTGTAAAGTATTGCCCTTTATTATTAGTATAACCGCCCTCTTATCCTCTCTCTTTCTATTATTAGTATATAACCGCCCTTTTGATGAGCTCTCTCCCACTTTCCGCTCCTTTTTTGTATTTTTCATTTTTGTTGTGGGATATTGTTTACGTACTAATTTTTACTTATTAGTTTATTTTTAATTTTTGACATCAGCGAATTGGATAAATTATATTAGCAAGAGTATGTAGAAGATAAAAATGAGAGTGTTGCACTTTCCTTTTTATTTTCTGACGGACGCTTACTTGTCTCTTGCTTGATTTTCTATGCTGCAAATCAAGTGCATTAGACAGAGCTGTATATTAGATCAGTTAATTAAGTATTAGTGAGGAAACTTTGTTTTGTTGTAGCCTCTTGCCGCACGCCAATTGAATTTTTTTATTTATTGATTTGTTGTAATTTTTGTGTCAGCAAATTGGATAAATTGTATTAGTGAGAGTATGTATAAAATAAAAATGAGTGTGTTACACTTTTCCTTCTATTTTCTAGAGGATGCTTACTTGTCTCTTGCTTGATTTTCTTTGCTGCAAATCAAGTGCATTCTTTTTTTTTAATTTTAATGAGAAAATGGCATTTTGGGTATTATGAAAGCTTCGCACTTTTTACATTCTCCCTTTATACATATACAAGTTCAAATGTCTCTCTCTATGGAGTACGATAGTTTAGTTATTTTACTTTGCTCACGAACGTATGAGTTAATGGCTCTTGTAAATTAGAATAATTTAAAACTTAATAACTCGTTTAGACTATTTGTTCTTTTGAAAAATACTTTTCAAATTTCCAATACATGTCAACAGAAAAGACAACATATACAACCAGTTCCAAATAGTTTACCAATCTGGATTTTTATAATATAATTGACGAAATACGCAAACAAAATTATATATTAAAACCTCCATATGAAGTTGATAGAAATTAGAATAGAGTGTCGATAAAACAAAATATCGGCCTTTAATCTAATTTGATTTCTTTGAAGACCTAAACACTTAATCAAACTGGGCCTGTTGATCATGACCTAGACGGTAGTAACCAATCGAATAAGATCGGTTCGATTTGGTTTACTAAGATTATTTTCAAAGAAAATGTCAAATTATAACAGTCAAATTTCAATTGATTGCTGATGCGATAATCTGAAGTCTTATGTCAAATTTTTTACTTCTCCAAACGAATTGTCAAATGATATTTTATTATTAATATAGAGTTTTAAATGGTTGTATTTATTGGTTGAAATGTTACCGAAATAAGGGACTCACCATTAAAAAAAAAAGGTTAAATTTGACTTGTAATCACAAATGCTTCAAATTCAGTCAATAAAAAATACTTCGGTTGAGTTTAATGTCAAGATGCTCTAAAACATTTTTCATTATAAAAAAAAATCTATTTGGTTTTGTTAGTTTCAAAAACATCTTTCATATTTTCAGAAATTAATAATATGCCAAATTTCAATAAAATGGGCAAATTATTAGTTGGGAATTAGGCGCCAAAGAAAGTTGGCAGGGGGCGCCTAAACCTGGGAATTGGTTTAAAATTTTGGGAACGTGGATGGGGCTGATGACCACGTGATGCGAGTGCGGAGATGCGATAGCAGATTCGCTTATGCCGTGGGGTCCCCCACCTCCCATTCCAGACAACCGTTGATTGGCCAGCTGAATAATACTAATTTTACATGAAGGTGACGCGAAGTTTCTTGCCTGGATTACGTGGCGTGGCCGGTTTGGCCGTGTGGTTTGCGCCAAATTTTCTAATTTTGTAAATTAAAATGAAAATTATTGATTTAATTATTATTTAAGTAGTGATTAATGTTTTTTTTTTTGTAACATATTATTTAATATGAAAATTTAGTCTAAAAATTTAACTTAACTAGAATTACTCTTTTCGAATTTCATAAAACTCGCCACAAAACTAATCTAATTTACTTACATACATAGCAAATATTGCCTTTGTTTAGGCATGTTATTAAGTTAACCAGTGCGAGTTGAAACACGTTTACATGAAAAAGAATATTATGGCCCATTAGTTGGTTAACTAGAGTTTTAATATATATATTAGCATTTTTGTATTTGATGAGCCTCCTGTTTGATTTAAACCAACCATCATAAATGATGTTGCTGGAGTCCCTCGAACCCGTTTTGTGTTTGCTCTTTAGGTTGTATTCCCCGTTCTTCACCACAAAAACAAAAGAAAAAAAATACATTGTTATGTGTAACTAGCTTTATGGTTAAGAGAAAAACTGCTTGAGTTGTTTATACTAAGCATGACTAATTTTGAGATTCATTTTTTTTTTTAACAAACAGTATTATCTATACTATAGGGGTAGAGGATTGGATTAAGTCTCACATTGGACTAGTAAAAATATGGTTCAATTTGCCTTTGACAATAATCGAACTTAAGATTTCTTACTTACAAGTGAATAAAAATACCACTAAACCGTAATACTAAGTGACCTAATTATTTTGTCTTCTTGTGTGTATACTTTATTTATATAATTAAACGCGCGAAACATTATCAAACATTGGTCAAAAATGACATTGTGGATTTGAGTCCCACCTCTCAACAGTCAAAATGTCAAATGACTCGTGTTCATGCAGAATTTGAGACGTGTGGTACTTCAACAAGAAAAACCGATGCGCAGACGTCGACAAAACTTACAAGTTCCTCGCCAATATTTGGCTTGCTTTCATGACTTTGACATGCATAATATACATATAACTCGTATACTTGGATACCAATCATGCCACCACACCAACTTATATGTTACTCCTTCAACTGCGTCCTACCACCTAACGTTATTTCTTAGTAGGTGGGTCAATGACACTCAATATTTCTTAGTTTAAATTTCACTTACAATTATAGTAAGTTTTATTAGAGCTGCATACTTGTTTTGCTCATGCTTAAAGTCTTGAAATCGTAAGAGATTAGGGTTAATCAAAGTCATTAAGGGAATAGATTCCTATTTTCTTTTACGAATGGGGATTAATCGTGAGACCCATATCACATCGAACTTTAACGATCCGAACCATCTATTTTTCAAGTTGTACCTTATGGATCATCCTTACAAAATATTAACTAAATCGACAATATTTGAGGCAATAATTAAAGTATATAATTTTATGAGAATTGAATTACAGCAGAATAGGCACTTAACCTAACTTTTTGGAATGAAGCATTTAGGCATGTTGCTTACTCTCTTTAGGCATGAAAAAGATATTTGAAAAAGACCTAGCTAGTTGTTTGGGTACGAGATAAAAAATCACTCTTGAATACAATACAGAATTAGGTCTGGCAACCTAATTTCGAAGTGTTCACAAATTCATGACATGATACCAACAAAAATGAAGAGATTTTTCAATGTGTCAGAAACACGATTCGGTAAACCAAGTGTAATAAAAATTCAACCAATTGTACTATGACATTTGATTTAGTAGACCGTATTTACAGTAAACTGAAAAACTTCTCCAAAAAATGATACTCGCATATCCAAACATGCCTTAATCTAGAACATTTCTCTAGTAACCATCACCACTGTAGCTAACTCGAGGGCCTAATGTGAGTTGGTTTAACTAAACACATGTGAATTGTGAATTGTGGATTGTGGATGCCATTTTTCTTGCAATACTTTATATATACAAAAAATGTAAAATTTTCATTTAAATGCTGTCACATTCCGATGACCTACTAAATAAAAGTTTAGATTTAAAGGCCCCATGTGTTCGGGTGATATTTATAGAAATATGGACTGTATAGCGGTGTCGGGCCTGTCGACCGTGATCTAATTTTTTTGTGATTTTATTTTGTTTGGTCTTACACCTTGTGTCTTGTGAGTTCCTACTTTTATTAATACTACAATCTAAATCACATATTAATAAAATTCTATTTGTCAATTAAAATTTTAATAAATGATCATTTTAACTCTCTTATCATAACTGAATAAAAAAAAAAGGACAATTTAGTAAATACACCTAACACAAATTTAATTGTTTTTATACTAATATCACAGCCATGCAAATATAGCATATCCTATTTAAAAATTTAAAAATAAATAAATAAACTCCACTTTTCTCATCTTCTTCCTCTCTAGTCTCTATACATTCCCCTCCTTTTCTCTTCTTTTATTTTTATTTTTATGGGAATTGTTATTGGCACTAAAAAATCTCATTCTACACTCCAAACTTTCTATATTTGAAAAGAAAAATACATTTGTGAGGAGTGTAGAATGAGATTTTTAGAGTGCCAATAACACTTCTCTTTTTTATTTGTCTTTTTGTCTTTTTTTTTTTTTTTGAGTTGTCACTTGTGCTCATTAATGATAAGTCATAGTAAAATAAAAAACAAATTTAGTTGCACACGTGGAGCATGCATGCCGATTGCTAGTCAATAATTAATATAGCATAATTAAGTTAATTATAAATAAGTCATTTAGTATTACGGTCTGGTGATATTCTTTTTCATTTTAATTAGAGAGGTCTTAAATTCGATTTTTTTTTTTCAAAAATGAATTCGAACTAAATTATTATGGCTAACCTATTTCAAGACTTTATATAAGTTCATTGGAACAAAGGAAACGCATTCGTGCGTCGGGTTTGTGTCGACGATAATAAGATACAAACATACCTAGAGTTAACCTGAACGTGAAACAAATATTGTATTGCTAATCCTATAAGTAATAACATGATTAAACCGCTTAATATTCATAAGCAAAAAAATTGCCCATTTTAAACAAATGAACGAGTTAAATTTGTACTTTCACATTGAATTTAGACCATTTTGTACGGAATAAGAGTCGTATGCGAATTAACAGCTTACATGATTCTTTAGACATGTTAAAACATGTCACATGTTTTACTGACCATGCGAACTGGGTCAACAAATCGAATTATAACACAAAAATTATGACCAAACAGATTCCTTTCTTTTTTGTGTTGCTTTCAACTGGACTTATCTATACAACTATATAAAGCCAGAATCTTATTTGGGTAACGGGCTTTACAAAAAATAATGGGACAGCAATGGTCTTCAAACAAAAAAAAATTAAAAGCAACTCAAAATAATGAATCAAATAATACATGAGTGCTCTTGTCATATAAATAGTGTTTTTTAATAATTAATTTTTTTTGTACAATTTTTTTTAATTAGTAATTCACAATAAGTTAGCAATAATGTGATTCAATTATTTGTTTATTAAATATTATTTTTTATTTTTATTTTTAAATACGTTCAAAACATTTTAAGAGGCGCATAGTGCCGGTTATAAAAAGGGTTTTTCGCACGCGTATAATAATTTGATTCAATTAGTTGTCAAATGAATTTTTTTTTTTTTTGAACAAACGATATTATCTACATCAAAGGAGAGGAGGTGAGCTTAGCCTCAAAATGGATTAGCAATAATGTGTTTCAAAAAATGTGTAGTCACCCGTAGGCGTAGCATGCCGTGTTTCAAAAAAATGCCTTTTACGACGAAGGCTAGTTTATAAATAAGATGACACGTCAGAAACAATCAGCCGGGGATCCGTGGCGCAATGGTAGCGCGTCTGACTCCAGATCAGAAGGTTGCGTGTTCGATTCACGTCGGGTTCAAAACCCCTAACCCCCGATTTTCCTTTTTTTTTTTTTTTTCCATGACGGAGACGGACTCACTAACGTCACCCACACCGGATCACAAACCCAAAACTTTTTTCTCGGTCACTGTCCCTCTCACCCTCTTTCCCTAATCCCTCTGCAAAACCCTAAACCCAGCCTCCATTTCTCTCTCTCTCTCTCTCTCTGAAAGCCATGTCTCTTCTATCTCGCCTTCGCCACGCCGCCCTCACCAGCCATGCCCGCCACCTCTCCACGGCGGCCCCACTCTCCTCAAAGGACAAAACTAGGACCGCCATCGCCCTCCTCAAATCCGAGAAAGACCCCTCCAAAATCCTTGAAATCTGCAAATCCGCCTCCCTAACTCCCGAATCCCACCTCGATCGCATTGCTTTCTCCGTCGCCATCAACCGCCTCCGTGACGACAACCACTACGACTTCATCCGCCAGTTCCTCGACGACCTCTTCGCCTCCCGCCCCGATCTCAAAACGCAGCGATTCGCCTCCCACGCCATCATCCTCTACGGCCAGGCCGGCATGCCCGACCACGCCGTCCGCACCTTCGAGCGCTGCCATGAATTGGGGATTCCTCGGAACGTCAAGACGCTCAACGCGTTGCTGCTGGCCTGTATATTCTCCAGGAATTACAAGGAAGTGAACCGGGTTTTTCTCGAGTTCCCGAAGATTTACGGGATCCAGCCCGATTTGGAGACTTACAATTACGTGATCAAGGCGTTTTCGGAGGCGGGCACCACCAGCTCCGCCTACTCGGTGCTGGCGGAGATGGAGAGGAAGAATGTGAAGCCGGATGCCAACACTTTCGGTCATTTGCTCACCGGGTTTTACACCGAAATGAAGTTTGAAGACGTTGGGAAGGTGACGAATTTGATGGAGAAGCACGGGTTTCAGCCAGGGCTTTCTACTTACAACATTAGGATCAAGAGTTTGTGTAAATTGAGGAGGTCTTCCGAGGCGAAAGCGTTGCTGGACGGGATGCTTTCGAGGGGGATGAAGCCGAATGCAGTCACGTTTTGCCATTTGATTCATGGGTTTTGCAAGGAAGGGAAATTGGACGAGGCGAAGAACTTGTTTAAGAACATGGTGAACCGCGGATTTAAGCCGGATGCTAACTGCTACTTCACTCTTGTGTATTTCCTGTCCAAAGGTGGGGAGTTTGAGAGTGCGTTGCAGTTTGCTAAGGAGAGCATTGAGAAGAATTGGGTTCCGAATTTCGGAACAATGAAGCTGCTTGTGGACGGGCTGGTGAAGGCTTCCAAGGTGGCGGAGGCAAGGGAGGTCATCGGACAGATGAAGGAGAAGTTTTCGGCGAATCAAGATCAGTGGAATGAAGTTGAAGCTGGATTGCCGCAGTGAGAACTCAGTGAGGAAGAAGATGGTTTACTTCTTGTTATGATTTTCTTGTTTCTTGCTCGAAATACAATCTTCTGTTTCAGTGTTTTTTGGTTGAAGAAATTTTGTTGCTGAGTTGCCCTACACAATCTCGTGTGTATAAGAATGTTTGAACAACCATACATTTTGCCTTGGCATTCAGTTCTCCGGTCAACTTTTGTGTCGATAAATCCTGCGCACAAGGTCAACTTTGTGCAAGCAAAATGTATCAACGATACATTGTCGACATTATTCCGACCAATGACGTTATCAATACAAAAATCCGTCGTTTTAATGGATCAATGGCAAAATGTCGTACCAATGACATTATCAATGCAAACAAAATCCGTCCTTTTAACGAATCAAGGGCAAACTGTCAACGAGTAATCGAATCATTATTCAAATTGCTGGTACAAAATCCATCCGTCCATTTTGTAGAGTAAATTGTAACAATGGTCTCTCAACTCTAATCAAATTAGTCCCTCAACTCATTATAATGTGTACCCTATGATCATTTTCATCAACTTCGTTAGAATTTTGTCAAAATAAGTTAAACATGTAGGTAGATATAGTCATTTTCGTCAACTTCGTAAGAATTTTGTCAAAATGAGTTATGTTGGAAGGACCATTGCTATAATTGAGTTAAAGTTGAGATACCATTTCTCTAGAGACCATAGTCGGACGTTTTGATGAGTTGATAGACAATTGCTTCAATTGAGTTAAAATTGAAGGACCATTGCTACAATTTACTTTATATTTACGTCTAGCACAGAGAATTTCTACGTTGTCATGGTTCAATGCACGACGAGTGCATTACATATGTAACAAATACATGCATTCGATCGGCTTGGAGTTGACCTTGACCTGGGGTAAAAGTAAATACGGATTTACAGTAATGTCGATCAAATTAAATATTTACACTGAAGCTAAAAATTGTGAAACTCCATAAAAAATTCTTCTGTAAAACTTGGCCCAAAAAAAACACTTTGGTTAGTCTGATAAGTTAGTATTTTACATCTGCATGAAACTTCGGCCAGCTTTGCGAGGTAAACAGCGCAGGACTCCGGGCAGCTGATCCTGTCTATGCCGAGTCCTTTTGACAAAGGGGGTGCAGCAAGATTCGCATCGTTAGAAGAGTTGAACCCGAAAAAGCAAGTTAGCAAATTGCAATCTGAAGAAGGGTAAAAGATCATATTTCCGGCTTCTCCATACAATGAGCTACTCGATCAAAACTTTCGTAATTCAATCTCCGAGCAACTCGATCCTTGCTTCATGTTTTAGCCCTCTTGTTCTGCCTAACCTCGTCCTCGTTCAAGGCTGCCTCCGCCACCTAAAAAGAGTCGTGAATAGTGGAAGTATTATGTATATGCACTCATATTCAACTTAGTTAACACTCATTCAGAAAGAGCGAGTGCCAGAGAGAACAGAATTACGTACCATTTTAGGATTGTCGAGCAAAGACTTGATACCGCTGGGAATTGTAACTAGATCATGAACTGTATTAACCAGCTCTTGAACAACAGCAGTAACATGACCCAATTCAGCATTGGCACTTGCGATTAATCTGTTGTGAAGTTTTCTTAGAACATAGACATTCTTTGCTCGTTCTTTCTCTTTACGGTACATCAATCTCAAATCCCTTAAGTATATTAATTGGTTCATATTTTGTTCATCCAATGAATGTCCACAATTTGCCCAGCTGTAGGACAAGTGGTTTGTCTCCACCGAGGCTTCAATATAAATGATAGACAACTCATTTAAACCGGTCTTCGCAAGCTTCTCAAACAGCAGCGGAACCAAGTTCTCTTCAAGCCACATCCTTATTCTCTCTCCACCTCTCTGTACAATAACAGCAGCAATCAATATTGTACACCACAGCACAATTACTATCAGAAAAAATGCTTATTGCCATGCGTTCAATCAACGTTGCATATAATTTGTAAAAGATCTGTTAAGGAAAAGTAAAGAGTACTGATTTCTGTTGACTTACTCGAAATGACTTTTCTTATATAATGTTCATTATAATTTTCTTGGAAAGCATTATTTGTTCGTATTTACAAAGAAGCAAGCTTTATTCAGTGTTAATATGGATATGAGAAATCTAGAAGATTGGGGGACAATAGCTCCTTTCCAGCTCTCCACAATACATCTGAACTAGTTTACTTGGTTAACCTAGCTGTTTGTTTCCTTTTTTCTGATATAAATAGTTAATTTTTACTCCAGGTTTTCACAGTTCCAGTAGGAAAGATCGCCACTTATGAAAAACATACGATTCTATCTCCAAGCCAAGTTGACCTCTGGACGATAATATCTAATGCAGCTTCAGATGGGTATATAATGAGGCCCTTCTGCGTCATACAGCTGGCAATGTCCCTTAGCTGCAGTCTAGCAACCGCCTTCAACTGCTGAACAGATAGAGACCTAATTCCAATCACATCATCCAAATATTCAAGCAACTGAGGTCTGAAATGCTGTTTTGCCTGCAAAAGAGAAGATCCAAAGGTGATTTGGGTAAACATGATAATGGTTTCCTTTCAACAAAATAATATAGATATGAATTTCCCAACATTTACCTCCCTCAGAAGAGAAAGGTAACATAAATTGTGTTTTGTTTCCCATTCATCATCATATAATCCTTCTTTGACGGGGAACTTCTGAACTTCATCTGCACATTTGCAATTCCATGGCCAGTATTTATCACATCCAACATTCGTTGTCATGATTATCAATGTTTTAGTGAAGTCAACAATGTTCCCCTGACCATCTATTAGATGACCAAAACCTATAATCTCGGTCAGAATGTCAATAACAGATTCATGAGCCTTGTCAACATTGTCAAACAAAATGACACCTATAGGCCTCTTCTTAACAGCCTCTGAGCGTTCCCTCTTCATGCCTGGCTCCACATGACTACAGGAGCAAAAGTCCAGAAATAATGTAAAAATAAACTTACGAAAAATTCAAACTGAAAAAAGAAAAAAATGTTGGAAAGCATCACTCAATTGACAAATTACCTAGAAAGAACTCCAACGAGGCGTGAGAAAGAATTTGGACCTGAGTATTTTGCCAGGTCAAACTCTGCTATCATGTCTTTGTTATCAAAAAGTAGTCCGGCTAAAGATTTGGCCATTTCTGTCCTCCCATAACCGGAGCCGCACATGAAGAGGAAGGATCCAATAGGGCGTTGCTCAGGCCTCTGCTTTGATAGAGCAGCAGTTATTGCAAGTAGAACATGTTCTTGCCCAACTACCCTCTTAGCAATTCTTTGTTCAAGGTTCTTAGGCAGTGTAGGTTCAGAAAGCAACAATGGCGGTGGAGCATCAATCAAGGGGCTTGCCGCCTACATATGATGCAAAACTATTGAGACCGAGAAAGTGAATCACTTTTCAATTTCTAATAAGAACAAAAAAGGCCAGTCACCTAGAGTGTCATGTCATATGTCAGTAAAGGAAGCAAAAGTCTAGCACAGGAGTAAGTAAAAAATATATCCACCTTCGCAACAACATGCGGGCTAACGGTTAGCTCATGCTTAAAATCTTTGCGAGTTGTATATAAAAGCTCGGTCACATGGTCATCAATCCATTGCAACATCCCAGAGAAACTGTTCACCATCTTTAGTCTTGCCTCATTTATACAAAAGACCAACCTTTCATGCATCCTTTCCAACAAAAGCGCCTCTCGAGCTCTGATGTCATATCTCTGCCGTGAAGTTTTTACTTGCATCCAGTTCATCTCCAACTGGTTCCACATAACCTTCAATTCTTCATGTTCCCTTGTCAACTGAGTGACATGAACCCAACATTGCATATTTCTTAGGAAAACAGTGAATACCGAAAAAGAAAAAGTGAAAAAATACCAATGTTGCTTGTAACTAATAAGTGTAGCTTACACGATCACTCCACTTTTGTGTGGATGGATCTCTTTCTTTCTTGATTTCGTTTAACTCAACTAGTGTGCGATGCAACTGGTACTCACCAACATCTAGATCATCCTCTTCTTGTCTAGAATACTCAAATTTATGCCTCAATTTTACACAAGCTTCCTCTAAAAGCTCAACAACCTTATTTTGCAAAATTTCCTTCCGGGTGTCATCGAATTCTCCTCCACTACTATTGAACTGAAAAACTGAACAACAAAAAAAATGACAAAACCTTAACTAACATGGCATTTTCACACTAAAGATTGAGAAAAGAATAGCGGTACCAATCAACTAACCATCGGGGTATTGCATGATGATGCGGGAAGCAACTACCACTGCCTCGGCTTCGATTTCAACACCATAAGCCAGCTCCAACTTCTCCTGATCTTCAACCTGGAGCTTCTTAACAAACTCCCCCATCCATTGCTCTGTACCCATCTCTGCCACACCTACAACTTCATCACAATTTCTCTGTCAGAAACACAAAACTTCGGATTTTCGGTCATTAACCAAAACCCATAATTGAAAACACACTAATTATGCAAAAAATCCAGAACCCTTCAAACCTAATTTACAATTTTGTTGGGCAGCCCCAAATTAATTTGATTTTTGTTTAATTAAATAAAGAACAAAGATTAAACACAGTATAGTTTCCTACTGCAATAAGAAGTATTCCTGAAACTAACTTGTCCAACCAAAAATTTCAATTCCAATTGAACTAGACTTACTGTGGATGTGGGCTAAAATCGAATTTACTTAATTTTCAGGGACTGTCGTGAAAACCCCAAACCACCATTGTCCCCGACAATTAACGTGCGATTGCGTTACATTGGAAATTCAGAAGCTTCAAGTTCCTACCTTTTCTCGGCCACGAAACGAAATTTCACTCTAATCCGACAGAAATTACGCAGACGGATGTTTCAATTTTGGTTAATGAACAAGGAAGAGGGGAGGGACAAAAGGAAGAGAAAGCCCTAATTTTTACGAAACAACGTTAAAATCTCAAAACCCTAACCTGGTTTTTCGCAGTGTCGGAGAGGTGAAGTCTCGCCCGTGAGAGATCGCTTAAAGCCTTTTAATTGGCCCTTTTTTTTTTTTGTTTTTTTTTTTTTTTTGGGGGAAAAGAGCGCAAATGAGGAGGGAGGGAGTGAGGTTTTAACTGCCAATTGCTAACCGACCTCACCCGGTCGTTCGAACCGGCTGAAACGAAACGACCGAGACCGATGTGGTCATTTGGGTCCTACAAAGCGCATAGGCCCACCGTTTAGAGCACTTCCAGTGTTGGAAGGTCTCAGGGCAATTGCCTACTAAATCTCCTTCATTCAATGAATAGTAATTATTTTTAATGAATAGTAATTATTTTTTGCATTTTCATCTTTAAACTGAATAGCAATAACAATAGGTAATAAAATATTAGTATTTTTTTTATTTTATAAAATAATAAAAAAATAATTTTATTTGTAATTTTGGATATGATTTTTAATCTTTCTCATTGCACCACGTGTCATTAAATAAGAATTTACAACCCAAAATACTGGAGAAAATATAAAATTATGGTGTAAGGTGGAGGATAATGATAAACTATTTATAGAAATTTTTTTATTAATTTTATTAAATTTTATTACATTTTTTTTTTAATTTTATAACCTAGCTGACGTCGCCTTGCATCAACGCCCTCAGGTGCTTGGGCCTTGGATTCGTGCCTCCCCTCTCACACAGGCCCCCTTTAGCCCAATCGCCTGCATGGGCTGGAGCAAGAAAGAGAGGGGATTGCGTTGAAAAGGTCCCTTATCCACAGGGCCAAAGCTTCCGTTGGACTTGCTTGCTCTTAAAGAAGACCAACAATGCTTCGGTAGGACATCCGACCACGTCATTTTAAAATAAGTTCCACAAAAATATAAGTTTTGTATACTTTAATTTCAACCATTAAATCTTTAATTAAAAACATAAAAATGCATGTTTTATGTACTTTAATCCCAACCGTTGGATCTTTGACTAAAACACAAAAGTAAGAAGTAAGGTTTACAAGTCTGCAGCGTCGTACACTCTGTAAAAACACAAGTCTTATGTTCTATGGTACTTTCGACGTCACACTAATCCTGTTTAGCCTGGGAGAAGCCTGTTTAGAGCAACCTCTCGAGAGATCGTACTGCTTCTTGATTGATTTAGAGTACTGCTTCTTGATTGATTTAGAATACCGTCAACACCACTTTGGTTTTTTGTTACTTTTCAAAATTTAGGAAGCTTCTATAAGCCTATAAGCCAACTGAAAAGTCATCACACCCCACTGGAAGGGTAATTTCTCATATATACCGTTACGAGTTCCGGCATGGCAAGCAGTGTTCTGAACCCGAAAAGTTTTCGAAAAGCTACGAAGTTTGGACGTCAAGAACTTTAACCCGACATCAGTATATCTGTTACATTTCTCTTTTCCAAAATTTCTCTAAGGCTATACAAAGGTAAGGAATCTCTCATTTCTACTGTTCACATCTTCACTGAGTTGACATCCCGTTGCAATTTTCTTTTACGCAATCAGCGTCTGTAGCTCACAAAAAACTGCGGGCGTGATCGGTTTCCCAAGTGTGAAAAACGAGTAGCTTGTTTGTCAAAATTCTTATTTATGCTGCGCATTGGAACTCCATGATGTTGCAGGCTGAAAGAGTTACAGCGTTACTTAAATTAGGATTTCCGAGCGGTCAATGCAGATCTCCCCAAGTGTTGTGCCCCGTACGCTGCTGTGGAAGCCACTGTTGTTGATGCAACTAACCAACTGCACCAATTCGAGATGAACAATGAGCTCTCTGAACATATATAATACCAAAGAAAACAAGTTACAAGACAGCTGATTTCTGCGTCAGATCACCTCAAGTATTTAATGTACGACTGAGTTTCTTGCGTTCCAAACTCTGGTTGAAGGAGAACTGCCGCTACTAAAATCAACTGGAAGACCGTGTTAAGCTGTAAACGTCCATATTATTATTTGTTAGGAAACAGAGAAGGCGCCTTAATCACAACCAAACAACAACCGCAAGCACCACAGAAATTTTATCTCAATCTCTAGGCTCGGGCACTGTGTGATACTTGGTAGAGAATAAAGCTTACCTTACTAATAAAGAGCGGTTCGACCTTCTCGGGACGGGTTCCATCAAGGTTGAAAAAGTCGGACCAACTATTCCACTGAAAAAATTCAACATTGTCAAATCAGATTTTGGCAACATGAGTAACCAAACTATTTGGGCCAAGACGTTGATAAGAAAAATGAACAAAAGATCTCACCTTCCACCCCAAGCTACTAGCTCTTTGATAAACTGCACCACCAACAAGGCCAACATCCCGGAACACAATGAGTCCAACCAGTCCAGCTTCAGAATCCCAAAATCAAACGCAATTAGTTCCAATGGCAAACTAGTTTCCCAACGCACATCTTTAGAGTAAACCAATAAAGGCTTCAGATACCAAAGATAAACTAAGAAACTAACTGAAAAAAGCAAACATAGGCCAAGTATTTACTCAGATAGGTACGCCGAGAATGTGGCTGTGAACAAAATTTCTTTGTGTATAGTTGCAATCTAAATACAGTCTCTGAATCAATGTGCATGTGTGGAGCCTGTGTTTGTATTAACGACAATAGCTCAATCATCAATGTGATATGAAAATCAAATATGTAAACGGACAATTTGGTACTTACGGTGAAGAAGACCCTTATGCACCAAGGCCAAAGCAACGCATCCTATAAGAACCTGTATCACAAGGACATCACAAAGCAACACACAATGGCATATCAACAACCCAAACCACAAGCAACTAGGAATTCAAAGGCACCACTTTTGAAAGAACCGAAAACTGAAAAGCACTTATACCTTATCAGCAAGGGGATCCAGATAGGACCCAACAACAGAATTGATCTTCATCCTCCTAGCCATGTATCCATCCAACTATACAATCAACGCACAAGTAAAATCAAATCTCACGAAAACTAGCAACCGTGTCCAGCTTAAAATTCCTGTCTCCGAAAAAGGCTTCGCAATAACTTACCCAGTCACTTGCCCCAGAGACTGCCAATCCCACCATTGCAGAAGAGTACCATTCATTTGTGATCATCCTGCATACCATACCAGTTCCAAATTACAAATTAATTAAACTAAAAACACACACCCACAAAATAAAATAGAGGAATTGTGAAAGAAAAAAAAGGTTTTACCATCCAAGCAAAGGACCCGAAATCAACCGACTCATGGAGATCATATTGGGCAAATTGACGAAATCGTCACTGACATCTTTCAACCCGACACCGCGATCCACCACCGTCGGAGCCGGCGAGAGTGACCCAACCTCCAATGGGAGCGAGAAGCTCGGTCTCCTCCTTAGCAGGTTCAAGTGCAATGAAGCTTCGATCTTTCTGAGGACGACGCCGTTTCCGCCGAGGTAGAGCGGAGTGGAGGACTGCGAGAGCTTCCATGGAGGGCAGGAGAGGAAGAGCGGTCCGTGAAAAGGAACGATCCAATTGGAGAGCGGAGAGAGGAAGGTCCTGGAAATCTGAGACGGCAATCGGAAGAGGGGGTAAGAGAGAGGGTAGGAGAGAGGAGAGTAGTGAAGAGGGGCGGAGATGGAGGAGGAGGAAGCGGTGGCGGTGAGGAAGGCTCTGGATGATTTCTTAGGGTTTTGGATTAGGGCTTTCAGGGACCGGAAGACCGCCATGGCTGAATTGAAGCATTCTGGGGAAGGAAAAAATATTGGCGGAAAACTCAACTGTAAAATTTGGGTTTTGCTGGGGAAAAAATATTGGCGGAAAACTCAACTGTAAAGGGCTTGTGAACCCTACTCAACAAAAGAAATAAGCCATAGGACCAACCGGCTGGTCCAAATCAGCCAGCCAGCCCTGGACGGAGCCATATGAAGATGTCATATTTAATTTATTTTTTTATTTATTTTTTTGGGGCCAAAATTTAAAAAAAATATTTAATTATGGGTTTAGATTTTTTGGGCCAAGAAAGGTGATTTGGTCAAAGTTGGGGTGTTCATTTTATAAGTATGTTTCCTTGCTCATTCATCTTCCATTGCTAATGTGAGACAATTATAAAAGGTGTAGTTGTAGTTCCTTTCACAATTTATTTTAAATATTTAATTATATTACATTTAATTTGTTTGGCTCTATGGCCATTGGTTGAAGACGGTTTTTTGTGACAAGGCTAAAATGAGCCTTATGGCCTTCGGTTGCAGATGGTAAGAAGTATGGTCCTGCACTGTTAATTAAAATATCAATTTATTGAAGGACTAGAGGGTTAAAATGAGCCATTTGGCCAGCCTTCGGTTGAAGATGGTCTTAGGTCGGCTTGGCGGTCCGATTGACACGTGGCGATTACATGTCACTCTTGTCTTTTACACGTGGAATTTCCTCTCTTTTGTATTTTTATTCACTTTTAAATGGTTTGGACTTTTTGCCATTGTAGTCCATGAACAAAGGCCCATCCCAATTTTTATTGGGCTTAGTATTTCTAATTTTATATTACTTGTTAATTTATCAATACCATCAAAGTACTATAGTCAAATCTCGAAAGTTTCATCAAATTAAGGGTGATATTTTCTTCATTCAAACTCTAATGTGGTATGATATACTCGTTTGAGTTTTCTCGAAAGTGTAGAAGTTTGTTGACATAATTAAACAACATTAGCAAAACTGTTCTAGAGAACGCGTCTGTTGAATTATACGGCTCTAACTCAATGGTTCCAATTTTGTCCGAAAACATAAAAACTCAATGGTCTTTACCAATGTTGGTTTCAAACTTCCAACTTCAAAGCTTTTTCTTCACATTTGTTGCTGCCAATTGCTGATGTAGTTTTTATGCTTGCCATTGGCATTCATTGAGAGTTTGCAGAACCAATGACGGCTCTGTCAGCGGCAGAGGCGCCGGGGAGGGAGGAGAGCAGGATGACTTGCTTCTCATGTTGCAAGGTGGACGTCGACGAGCCTGAAGAGTCTGTGAGGAGGGCCAGAATAATAAGGCCATACTGTAGTGGTGGGATGAGATTGAACTCGCTTTTAGCAACTTTTTCGGTTAAGTCAGGTCCAGAAAACGTTACTGATTTCTCATTTAGTTTTAGTTTTAATGCAATGCAATGAAGGTGATTTCTCATTTAGTTTTAGTTTTAATGCAATGCAATGAAGGTTTTGGTAGGTGAAGATGTTTGCTAACTGGAATTTATGTAAAACGATGCAGGGTTGGTTAAATTGCTGGAATTTATAGACTAGATTTCGATTTTTGACCATATTTTTGCGTTGAAACATACACATTATGCATGAAAAGAAAACTGTAGTTGTGGAAATATGATGTTTACATAGGCAATGTGATCAATGTGCAGGTAGCAGCCAATGCAGGAATTTACAGAAGGAGATACTAAAGACGGGACAGGCGAAGAAATCTGCGCAGCTTTTTACATACGAGGAACTGGCTGCTGCAACTGATAACTTCAATCCTGATTCTCTGCTGGGAGAAGGTGGATTTGGGAAGGTGTACAAAGGTTACTTGGACAGCATTAAACAGGTATGTTTCTCTCCCCATCTCTTACGCGTGCGTGCGCACTTCTGCATTCACACGTTTTGATGACAGTCATAAGAAGATCTTGCTGTTCTTGTTTTCAATTACATTCATTTCAGATTGTGGCGGTGAAGAAACTCGACAGGAAAGGGTTGCAAGGGAGCAGAGAGTTCTGCTCTGAAGTTATCATGTTGAGTTTGGTTCAACATGCGAACCTCGTCAATCTTATTGGCTATTGTGCAGAAGGAGATCAGAGAATTTTAGTGTATGAATTTATGGTCAATGGATCTTTGGAGAATCACCTTCTAGGTATGCACAAACACAATGTGTAACCCGAAGATTTTCGCTCTTCTATGGCACAAAAGTAACCACATTTTCTTTGTCTTTAGATATATATCCAAATAGGGAGCCTCTTGATTGGTACACAAGGATGAAAATAGCCGAAGGAGCAGCAAAAGGGCTTGAGTACTTGCACGAAACTGCCAATCCGCCAGTGATTTACCGTGATTTGAAAGCTTCAAACATTTTGCTAGACGAAAAATTATGTCCAAAGCTCTCTGATTTTGGACTTGCTAAGTTAGGTCCAACCGGAGACAAGGACCATGTGACTACTAGAGTGATGGGGACTTATGGCTACTGTGCACCGGAATATGCTTCAACAGGACAGCTGACAATAATGTCCGATGTCTACAGCTTCGGAGTTGTGTTTCTCGAGTTAATCACAGGAAGGAGAGCTATTGATGATCAAAGACCGGTTGGGGAGCAGATCCTAGTCAGTTGGGTATGCTAACAATCCTGGAGTAGCTAAACTACTTGTAATTGGAAACTTGAAAATCTTTTTACCTCTTACCATCTTTTGATTTTCATCCTATAGCAGTCCGACTTTGTACAAGGCGTCCTGTCTTTCTTAAAGATATGACGTTTTGAGAAAACCTCACTTTTACTAGTAGAAGAAAATTGAAAGAAGTGAGGTTTTCTCAACGCATTCCTATCTCTAAGAAAGACTAGACGTGTTGCACAAAGAATTTCTCATCATATAAGACTACAAGTTTCTTGCAACCCTAATACTGGTCCCTTTCCATTCATGCAGGCAAAGCCAAAGCTAAAGGACAGAAAGAAATACGCATCGATGATTGACCCGTTACTTCGAGGAAGATATCCGGCGAAGGGTCTGAACCAAGCTGTTGCAATTGCAGCAATGTGTCTGAACGAGGAAGCTGATTACCGGCCTGCGATGGGTGATGTTGTGACCGCTCTCGGGCACCTATCGTTGCCAGTATATGACAGAAAAAGTGCCAAGGGTGCATTGGGAAACAGAGGCGCTCACGTTGAGTCGGTAAGCAAAGGAAGTTTCGGAGGTGACAAATAGCTATAGCAATAGGATCAATGTGCAAGCTGAAGAATGTGCCATGCAGCTATTCAAGCTATATCTAACTGTAATGTAAGAAGGGGATCTTTTATTTATAATTTTCCTTACAAAGTATAAGAATTTGGCAATCACGCACTATCATGCATTTTAAATTTCCTAACACAACAATGATTGATTGGCTAAGGATATCATCACATTCTGCATTGCCATCCATGAAAACCTGTTCCGCTTCGCTAATTAGCCCTCTCTCTCTTTAGGGGTATTTTTGTGATGGGTTCTATAGCAACTGACGATCCAGTTTGATCAGATACAGAGCAACAAACTTCTTCTCTATATCTGGGAATGGCAACGTGATCCAAATGTCCTGTCCAAACAAAGGAACTCACTCCGAATAGTCCTATAAAAATCATGATTCAGACGAGATTTGGCAAAAGAAAAACTATTAACAAGGTCCTATAACAAAATTGTACAAAAAAGCTCAATAAATAAAAAATAAAAAATAAAAATTCAAAAGCGCTTTTGAGAATTTGCCTTAAGTTAAATGCTCAAGTTGTTCATGTCATCCTTGAGGATCTTGTAACTAAACCCGGGAACCCCATGTCGCCGATTGGTTTCCGCAACTTCTGCAGCAAAACACATACTTGACAAGAACCCTCTGCCGCTGCCACTGCCGCTGCCGCCTCTCCTCTTCCTCCTCCTCCATGCCATTAACAATAGCCGCAAACCAGACTTGCCACAATGACTACCACTACCGCCAGAAGTCAAGCCAAGTATCTGTCCCAGAGGCTTCATTGAGCTTGAGCTACCACGCCGGTCGAGCTCAATCTTGCTGAAGTACTCGATCTCCTTCAGGACAAGCGATCCAACAGTGCCTCGCGTGCCTATAGCGATCGGAGCTGTTGCTGCAGCCATGGGATTTGTTTGAGGGAAGCTGGTTTCTGTTGCGCTGCCGGCTTTATACTGCATGATTTATTTTATTTTCATAAAAAGGTGTGGAGAGTGATGTAAGAAGAAGCTTGTGGGTGAAGAAAAGTTGAGGGGAAGGAAGGAAGGATTGCTTTAAAATTAGGGCATCTTCTGCTTCCATGTTTATAAAACTCTTGATGCAGTGTGCTTTTGGTAAAGCGGACAGCCTGCGATTCTGCATAATTGGCGCATCGGTTAAGACATCATGTGATCCGGGTGGTTGCAGTAAAAGCATGCATAATCTCCGGATTAATTTTTTGCCCTTTTGACTGTGGAACTCCAATTCACTTCCATGGTAGGGTTGGTTGATCAAAACAGTGGGTAATTTTTCAGTTTGACCGTCACACCGGCATGCATTATTTAGAAGAAAAAAAAACTAGTTTCACGTGTAAATGTGCGTCAACCAAGTACTGGTAACACAATTGGTTAATTAAAACAGAGTTTTGGTACTTTTTGCAACAAAGAGTAGAAAAATTCGCATTGAGATTCTCTTTGGATATCATATTTCGTAGCGCGCAGATCAAGCAATCCAAACTGTTTGAGGGAGAGGCATATGAGTGTTGGACAAAGAGATTGTGTGTAAGGTGGGTCAGTGAAATGAACTAATGCAGACCGTATGATTTAAATTGAACAATCCAAATTGTTTAATCCGCGGGCTTCGGAAGCAGTGTCAATCCGAAAAATACCGCCATCTTTATACTTTCCTTGCAAACTATGCAAGGTTCTACGTTCTTTCGATCTAACCAATGAATAGGGGTAATAAGAAGAGAAATATTATAATCTTTACTTCTTATCATCTGTTTTTCGTGTTTCTTATTTATTTTGGATGAGAAGTAAAACAATGAAAATTTTTTTTCTTATTTTATTTGGGCGACGTTATAAATTTATAACTTTAATCTAAATTATAGAGAAACAAATTAAACTTAAATGTATATCAGAGAAACACTATTCAAACCAACTTGATTACGCTCGGGTTTGCAATAATGCAATTGTTAAATGCTGATGACTTTTCATATAAAATGTTTGAGTTCAGGCATGCGATTGATTGATTTTGTCCCTGAACCTCAGCAGAATAGGCATGAATGGAGGGTGCCTAAAGGACATATGCAATTGATTAAACACAAAAGCTTTAGTGACAAACATCATTTCTTTCGGTTAATAATTAAATAGGAGGCCCTGTGAATTTTTTATAATAATTGATTAGTTTTTTCTTTCTTTCCGAGATTGGTGGTCGGTCCAATTGTGTTTTTATGGGGTTTTTTTTTAATTAAAATGGTCTTTGAGATTTTTATAACGCATAACTTTGGTTTTTGATATTTAAAATCAATAGAAATGGTTCTTGAGATTGTCCACCCTTCATTATTTTGGTCATTCCATTAAAAAAACTCCGTTAAGTGGTCTTGCTTTTTAATGGAAGGACCAAAATAATGGATGATAGACAATCTTAGTGACCACTTTTACTAATTTTAAATCTCAGGGACCAAAATTATGTATTTTGCAAATCTCAAGGACCAAATTTATGTGTTATACCCTTAACTTAACAGAATCTTTTAATGGAATGATCAAAATAATGGATGGTGGACAATCCCAGGGAGCATTCTATTGATTTTAAATCTCAGAAACCAAATTTATGTGTTATGCAAATTTCAGTAACCATTTTGACTAAAAAGCCTTTTTATGGAGAAAAGTTAAAAAGATAGATGAAGGCACTTATGGTTGTGCTCCAATTAGGTTTTTTTTATAACACTTTGCCTACCGAAGATTTGTGGATGCTCTGGTTAGAGATATGATTATAAAATAGAGGCTCAGACAAAAAGAGATGAAGATCTAAGAGGACTTTGAACGAGGCTCTAAGAACATACATGAGATACTTGGAGCTAACATAAGACTTGACACAAAACCGAGCATAATCGCGTTTTAGGATTCATTCAGCAAACCCGTTTTAGTGAAAAGAGCGCCTAAACCCTAAACTGGAATGCGATGCTGGCTGTATCTCAAGCAAGCACTGCGCTGTGTTTTAACTTCCATGCACAAGTGTGCGAATGAATTGAATTTAGATACCGACATTGTGGCATCCAAGCGCATGGAAGTTCTTCTTCGAAGATTAAGTTGTGTAAACGATAAATAGACGATACAACGACATTAACCTTTTTATTAGTGAAGCAGAGGAGATGGCTGACAAGTTAACAACATTGGAAAAAATGAGAACATCTAAGCTCACATATATAATACCATAAACGTTACAACACTTCACTCTTCTTTTGTGTTTGTAAGCCTCAAAAATGGAAGTTTCCTCTTATTTCCTCATTTCTCTTTTCTATTTTCCTATCATTTTTGTTTCAATTTTCTTTATTTTCCTGTGTGAGATCTAGTTAACAATCTAGTGTATACTGGGAAGATGGCATGAATACCTCAACTTCCGATGCGAGGCAAGAGCTTGTCGTAGAGCAGCATCCACGCTCACGCCCTCTCTAAACAGTGACTCGTATAACTGACAAACAAATTGCGACACCTCTTCCTCATCGTCATCCCAAAAACCTGTAGATGGGTCCCCGTTTTCACTATCTTCCCAGTCGCTCAGCGGACTGCTACGCTCAGCCTCCTCATCTTCGATTTCATCTTCAGCGTCTTCCTCGCCAATCTCAAACTTCCCGTTTTCAAAAGCACTGAACTCTGCAGATCCGTGGAGCGCTGTCAGCTGTGTTTCCGGGGGCTGAGCTAAAGAACTTATAACAGCTTTAGCGCCAGAGTCTAAAAATGCTTTAATCAGTGGTGGCGTAGGTCCATATGTCCCTGTGCAAACAATGATTCTATCTCTCCAAGCTCCGACCTATAGTTATCAAAGACAAAAAGCATCAGTTTGATCACTAAAATCATGCGCCCATATGCATATTTAACTTAACAAACGTAAAGGTGATGGTGTACCATCCAACGAACATCATCGGGTGTTAAATGGATAGAAGGGACAGTTCTACGAAACAAATATGCTCCAATTTCTTGGCCGTCGTCCATAACCTTTAAAAAATTCCATCATCCAACAAATCAGAGTTAGTAGTTTGGCAAACAATCCAATAAGTAGCAAAAAATAAATGGTTTCAATGCTAAAGTAACATACTTGAGTTTGGCGTCCCATATAACGGTGAACGATGCCTCCAAGTTGGAAGTATGGTCTACATGCAACCAAATCAGAAATAGTTGAAATATTGGTGAACGATGAATCAGCCTTCCTGCGGTGGTTTCGCATCACTGATATCAAACTCAGTTTCACACTCTGAAGAAAATTATCTGCAAGCTCTCCGGGTTCAGCAACCACAAATACATCATTCTGCCAACTACAGAAACAAACAGCTGGTAAATTAGGACTAAAGCTGAAATAACATTAACTTGCAATTATAAAAGATCAGTCCAGCAACACTGACCTTAATATTGAGCCAAGTGAGTCATTTTGAAGGGCTAAATGCACAATGCCCACTTGGGGCGAGTTCTGTAACTTCTCGTGCAATGACTGGACGGGTAAAGAAAGCTGTCTAGGTCCTAAAGGAGACTCAGGTGGTGACACAGCTCCTTTTCCAGACTGCGCATCTAAGCTTAAAGGTGGGACCATATCGATTCGGCCAACCCTCTGTGGCCCAAAATCAGGACTGTAGAAAAGTGGACTTGATGGGATGCTTGGAGGAAATAAAGGTGATGCAAATGGCGTTGGGAATGTTGTTGCTGGTACTGTTTTCAAAAATCCTGATATGCCTTGCATTAGCGATAATCGTATTCCATTACGAGCACAAAATGACTCAAGTGCATGAGCATGGTTCTGAGTGCGACCAGAATTGGGGCTATGTGAAGCTTCAACAAGTAGTACATTACGCCTCCAACCTAGAGATGGGCCTTTTTCCCCTGTTACAGAAAAGTATCAACAAAAAACGAATAAAAACTAAAATTCACAGAGGCAAATTAAGAAAGATGTCAGCATCAATACCGTCACTTGATGCCTTTGACTTAGGGACATGTTGAGATCTTAAATTCTCGGACCACTTCTCATCATGTTGGAATGGCATAAGTAGTCTCTCACAGGCATCCTTAAGTACAAGAGAATTTTTCTGAATATATTCCTCAACTGCATCTTCCAATTTCATCCAGACTGCAGGATCAGTCTCATCCAGTTCCATATCACAGCGTTCATCAACTGGAGGAGAAAAGATAGAAGTGTGCTGTTGAGAATAGTACTTGAAATAAAACACCACATCAGAGAAAAAATCAATGCATGGAAGCAAAAATAGTCAGTTAGAAAAAATGTTAAGACTTTATCCAAATTGGTTTTGCTTGCAGTGGGTTGAAATTCTTGACATTTCATGCTCATGTACATATTACTCACACTTAACGCATACCTGGATTAAACCGAAAATATTGTATTCCAGGGAGCATGGGTAGCAGTGTGCTCAAAGCTTCCTCAACCCGTTCCACAGAGCATGCACTTTCTATCAATACCTGACCAGTATCCAGATAACGCCAACCACCTTTTCGCACCTACACTAGCAGATTTTGAGTGAACCAATAAAGTGGAGCAACCACTCTCTAATATTGCACATGTATTATAAAATATTACATAATTGACTCTTCAAAAACATAGGAGATGTTATGATTTTACCTTCGTTGGAACAGAACCACAGCCAATGGAAACTAAGCAGTCAATTTTTGTGTCTGGCCATAAAAGTTGTGCTTCTCTAATGGAAAAGATCGTTGGATTGTTTGCCACTATTGCACCATCTTGCCAACGATTCACATCTGTAGACATTGTAGGATAGAAACATTTACAAACAAATTAAAACCAATGAAGAGGTAATATGCATGCTCAATTTAATCCCTAAAAGCCTACTGATGAGATTTCCAAAACAACATAAGAGAGTACCATCTGAGAAATCATCAAGATAATACGGAGCAGCAGATGATGCTCTTATAGCTTGCCATACTTGATGCTTACAGCTTCCTATAAAGGCACTGCGCTTATAGCCTTCAGCACATCCAGGAGGTGGTCCAGTTATTCCTGAACTCTCTGAAATTGCAGGAGGCACCTCTAGTGTTCCCGCAGGATACTAGAAATGAAGTACAAAATACCAAGTTAAAGTGTAAACAGTAAATTGATGACGTTTCAACAAAGGAACAAGTGGTCTCAAACCTGATAATTTCGGAATAGGAAAGGCTGAGCTGGCATCACACTCACCAAAGTTGATACAACAAAAACTTTGGGAATGTTTTTCACTGCAGACTCTATTAACAGATCCCCATCCTCATTGGCACACATTTCCTTCAACAATCTCTCAAACTGATCTGCACTATGCTGCAAGACAATATGTCACACCTATCCTTTAGAACTCAAAGCAACAGGGCGGCAAAATATAAATAAATAAGAGAACAGACAAAAATGATTGCAGTAAAAATCAGAAACCTCCTGAATTAGATACAGGAAGGACAAAGAGGAGGAGAGAGGAAGAGAGGGGGGGGGGGAGAGAATCTCTTCCTCCCTCAAAATATTCTTGCGTGAAGAACATAAATTTACATATCAATCTTGAAATCCAAAATAAGTAAGGGAAAATGAACTAAAGTTACAAACAAAACAAATATAAAGCATAGAGAACATACTTTAGATCCATGTACAACAACTCTAAAACTCTGGGACGAACTTTTATAGAGCTGATCCAACTTCTCTCTCCAAGTTGCAGCTTCATTATCCTTTGGAGCAGGTTCAGCAAAGACAAGTTTTCCTACGAATCATGATATCAGACATGTAAAGAATAAAAAAAAAAAAAAAACATGATTGATGAGCAAGCTTTGTGCACACTCATTCCTAATACAGCATACTAACCAAGATTTTTGTATATTTCTTCACATTTGTCTAATGACATTAGCTTAATGCCAAGTGCAACAGCAAGCATTCCACCCGTTGATGTGCCGCATATGAGGTCAAACAACTCATGTATCTGTTTTCCAGTTCCCTTCTCAATTGCTTTAAGAATTTGCACAGTTGCCAGACCTTTCATACCACCACCATCCATTGAAAGTATGCGCAGTCCTTGCTTTGGCACTGGTCTCCCCCTTATGGCACGTCGCAGCAGTCCATTCTCCCCTGCAAAAGGCATGGCATTGAACAAAGCTTATAAGGCTTGGAATCTAAAGACTAAACACTCGAAAACAAATTAAACTTAAGAGACAAACCGAGAATCGCCAAAGCACGAGCCGCAGCTTTATGCACACGGGGCTCAGGTGCAGCCGTCAAGCGCATTAGAAGTTCGCACAAGCTTTCAGAAGTAACCAAAATACGGCGATTCTCCAAACAGAAGGCCAAATTACCTACTGCCAACAAAGCTAATCTTTGTACCTAATGCAAGGTCAACTTTAATTACATGACAATACTAACAAGAAGAGTAAGATAATCAGTGCCTTACGAAAAAAGTAAAGAACTTGCCTCAGGGATTTTGTGGGCACACAATAATTTCAAAGATTTCAATACATCCTTGGTCAGCATCTTCTGAGCTACAGCATCAGATGCAAAAGCCAGCTTCACCACAACTTGCAACACAGAAATTACTTCCCCTTGGGGCATAGACTTCAACACTGTCTCGATGGGTTGCATAATGTCGGATTTCATCAACTGCATGGCAATTGAAACATCTGCAGCAAGAGATGAAAGAGCAGAACATGCTTGTTCAACCTGCCAGAAGTTGGAACTCTTAAACCATATGCAGCAGAAGAGTGATAAGCAGTGAAATCTTTGTCAGGACAGCTAACCAACATACCACATGACGGTTGTCACTGCTTATCATACTTATAAGCTGCCTCACTGCATTCTCATCTTTGCCAACGACTGCGCGATTTCCTTGGTCTTGCATAATCTTTGCAAGTGCAGATGCTAGTAAAGGGTGATGACAAGAAGAAAACCGAAATATAAGAGAGAAAAAGGCGCTTAGCTTATGCCTAGACGCACCAAAATAGGAACTATTTTCCATCTGCAATTACCAACAAATATTTTTCAATGTAAAGTCTGAGATTATAAATTGTAACGAACAAAAACTTCTATAGAAATTGCATTAATCACTACCTCTATTTGCACATTCACTGATCTCAAGTTATCATCTGCCACAATCCTGATATTTGCAAGAGACAAGTGATGAAGTTTGTGGAGAGGCAGGATTTCAGGAAGAAATTCAAGAGGGTTTCCAAATAGCCTAAGAACTCGTAGCTCAGCCATAGCCCTGCCATAAATTTGGACGGAACCATTAGACCCTAGAGAAAATCATGCTTTACAAAACTTAGAAAAAAATATGCAGACAATTAACTATGTCCAAATGCTGATGAAATGACCTGAAATCAAGCAAAGGCCGTACAAGCTTGTTGTGTTCCAATGAAAGTTCCACTAATCCAACACACTGTCTTAACTCTACTGTTTCAAGTCCAACAGAAATAATAAATGAATATGAAACATTTGACCTCCAAAATATGAACTTCATGCTGATTAGGTTTACAAGGGGAATCCAAACTTACAAGGTACTGAAACCAGCATGTTGTAGTCTACCCTGAGGACTTTTAAGCTTTTCAGTTCGCCAAGCTCAGAAGGCAAAAGTGACAACTTATTGTTATCAAGGTACAGCTTTTCGAGAAGAGGCAGTCGAGTTAGCTCTACTGGTAAAACCTGCGAGTAGTATGCAAGATATAGAGATATAAACTCAGAACTAATCTCAGCAATCCTTAATCTCACCCAATCACCAAAAAGAAAACCACTTTCTTGAATTTTAACAAAGCACACACTAGGTGTATTAAAAGATACTTATAAAACAAATCGATCTTGGTATTGTTAGAGAAACTAATACCATAAACTTCTGGTTTTGCTAAAAGATTAAGAAAACTACACCAAGAACAGTCATCTGTTTCAAAGACTACACAGCAATCAATCAAAGTCTAATAGATCGATTACATATTTATACAGACAATCAGAAATACAATAAATGAACAAAAAGATTAAAGAAAGACTCACCGACAACCCACAACCACTCAGATTGACGATGGTGACGCACTGCCAATGCACACCGCAGGCCGCCTCGCCGTCGGCAACTGCAGGCATTGTCGAAGCGAAATTGGAGCGCAACAAACGAGTCAAGACTCCAGTGCCATCGCTTTGCTGGCTGGAGCCGGCCGTCTTGGTCATGGTCACGGCTCTCAAAGGCTCTCTGCGCCTCACCACTCTCATGTCCACACCCACATTAGCCTCCTCAGCTTCCTCGATCCTCAATTCAACCACCACCGTGTCCTGAGGCATCGGTAACGCCACCATTAGCTGCGACTTGAGCCTCAGAGCCACCTGCTCCTCATCATCTCCAGCCTGCCATTCCAAGTCGATCCGAAACCCTAATTCCTGATCCTGATTCACCACGGAAGACAAGGACGACGATGACGAAGAGGACGCCGAAGACGTACGGTCGAAGGTCTCCGGCGGACCCTCGGTGCCGTAATTGAGCATGAGATGGAAGATCTCCGAGGGCCGCTTCCATCCCAGTCCCCAAGACATTATGATCAGCCGCAACTAGGGTTCAAGTTCAGCGGCGATCTTGATCGGACGGGTGGGAGTTCAGCTGGAGTGGCATTTGGAAATTCACGGCGCGATTGCGATCACGCCGGCGAGAGAGGGAATTGTGGGCCCGACTGAAGTTGGAGGTTGGATTTGGGGGAGAAATGTGAGGGTTGAGGGTTAGGGTTTTATGAGGAAGTAGAATTGGGATTAATGGCGGGAGAGAAATGCAGGCGCTCTGTGTACGTCTTGAGCTTTGGAATTTTCGGAGAGAGATAACAAACCTGAAAGCCGGAAACGAACTGAAGGAACATGTAATATTCTTCTTCATTGTCAAACGACGTCGTACCTTGCCTTGTTTCTTGTCTTTTTTTTTTATTTTTTTATTTTTTATTTATTTATTTTAAATATCCGATGAGGTGAGAATTTGAACTTTTGAACTTGGTTGTAGACGGGAGAGAACACTGCACGGCACTTGCTTTATGTGGTAAGTATAGAACAATACTGTTCATAATCATTCACACGTGTATGTATTAATCATAACTGCACGATCGACATAATTCATCTCGTCGCTCCTCGTTGCTTTCTTATTTGACTAGTATGCCTTGAGTTTTTCATGCACCTAAAGTTGCTTTCTTAAGGGAGAAAAAGCATGTCCACATGGTAAAATGGAAAAGGCACCATAGAAATTCAATACACTCACCTGCTCTTCAATTCATTTCCCATGGCTCTGCAATTTTTGTTCCTATGGCGACCCGAAACGCCATTTTCAAACATGAGAAACAAATTCACTTGTTCGAAAGTTCCGTCACGAAATTCGTTATATTCAATCAAGATTGTAAATTCATTCAAAGCAAAGATGAACCATTGTAAATCTACCAGCTACTTCTGACTACACTAGGACACTCTAATAACTAGATAAGAAATCTGCAATGTTGAATTCCGGCGCATCAGTTGGCGTCCGGCTGCAGTTGAGAAACAAATTTTGCTGGCGGAAATGAGTAGTTCTAGGGACTGCCAGCAACTATACTACGTGCAGTTACACATGCCTTGTAACTGCAATGGTAATTCATAGATCTAGCTTCTTTTCAGCGGAATTGACGATTTCCTTCAATTCTCTCTTCACTCCATCATCAGCAAATACAAAGTCGATTGAATTTCTTGCTAGTTGAAATAGTTCCCTCTTTCCAAGTCCTAAGAAGTCAAGAAAACAAACAAGCAGCGTTTATCAGCCATCAGTTTAATTCACGTTACACGATCCAATGAAATCAGACCTACCAAATGCAGCTGCAGCGAGGTTGTACTCGTTGGAAAGACTAGTAGAGAACACCCCAGAATCATCTGTGCAGATGACTAAAGGATGTTTTGCATTATACAGATCAGCTGCATCACCAAACAAAAGAGGTTTGTTTAGGAGAAGGAAATTTTAACAATATTTTTAAAGTATTTCTGATTTCAGATAATTAAGCCACGATAAATGGAAGCAGAAAGCCTAACCAAAATGATGTACGTCAAGTGACGGAATTGTATTAGTCCTAATGTTGGACGTCAAACAAATCTCAACCTGAAACACAAACAATGATGATGATACAAAGAAGTTAGCTATTCTAACCTACTAAAAGTCTCAAACTGTCAACAATTTTAAGGAAACAACGTAAAAGTTACAACAACGAACATAAAAAACGAGAAAACTAAAAGTTGTATCTACTTTTTCTGCTCATGTGTTTATAAGCAAAGATGGAACTGACCAAAAAATCAGTACCCTATTTGGAAATAAGAACTTAGCAATGATGTTTAAATCCCAATTATGAATGGTCATAAGGATATTCTGATCGAACTGCCAGAAACCCCAGACCGAATCATATTTTGGACGTCTCCTTGGCATCCATCCTATGGCAGTCAGAAAGACAATTATCTAGAATTCCGTGGTAAGGAAAGTTATATACAACATAATGACTGATTGCACAATTATCTCACCGGAATACTTAAAGATTTCAAAGTCTTCCATTCCTCTTCCTCGAAGCAACAGGCATGGCCAATCCTCTGTGGTTGAAAATCTAGCATTGCTCGTATCTCCTTTGGATTAGGCACCTACAAGCACTTGAAGAAATAAACAAGTAAGGGTGATCATAAGGGCAGACGCTGCAGGCATTAGAAGAACAAACGCACCTCTCCACAATGAAGGGTTACATAAAGACCCTGCTCTCTAGCAAATTTTAAGGCTGGAAAAAATGTAACCCTGCCACAGAAACAATATAATACACATATAAATATATGTACCACAGTCGGGTTAAATGAAACAGTCATCTGCAACAAACTCAGGATACTGTTTTAAGTACCATTCTCCCACAATCGGGTTTCCAGAAAGGTCAATACCAACTACCCCTAAATCTCTCATTTCCAGAGCAAGCTTCACCTACAGTAAATGACAAAACTAGTCAAACTTAAAAAAAATGCATGTGCTCAAATATTTCTTCATAATACATTTCATCACATTACAGTTTCCATTGCAGCCTCTGTGGTTTCCCGGCGGTCAATGCTCAAAAGAATCCTAACATAAATCTTTTTTCTTGCACTTCCGCTACATGTATGGTTTATAAGTGAAGAATTCTTCTGACTGCCAACATCAGAACTGTGAGGCCTAAAAGCGACATCAACTGCAGTGACTGCCTTTATACCCTCCAGTACTGCTCCCAAGTAAGAGCGCTTGCTCATTCCTATCGACGCATTATTCTACACAGAATGAAACACATCAATATCATATCAATGAAATGTATGACATAAGTCATTTTAGTATGAATACTTCACGCAGTCGGCTAATTTTAGAAAACCACCTTCGGAGTTGTTCTTAGCTCCAGATACACAACATTCTCAGAAGCAAAATCTTCAATAACCTGTGGGGGAAAATGTAGTAACAAGTATCGAAATGGAATTGTTGGAAGTAAAGACAAACCAAATTCGAAAGTTTATCATACTTCTTTCGTAATTCTTGTGATAACTTTGTGGTCAGTTGTAAGAATGTGGATCAAGTCAAACAACCTGAACACTTCGGTTAAAGAACGGTCATCTGAGTGCAAGAAAAGACATATTTCCAATGTTAGGATTCAAGAAAGAATTGAAATTACATTGTTCAAAAAACACATGTCCTAGTACAAATCAACTGAAAAAATTTCAAACTACTCTGATCGACGGGAATTATTCTAAACTACAGTAACAGAGATTCGAACTCAGGTGCAAGCGAGCGGGAATCCCTGCCCAACTGACCTAACCCTTATCTGCTAAAATCACTAAACATCATTAATTGACATGCAATGCGGACAATTCGGTTGAGGATTTAGAAATACAAGGCATGAAAAATGTAAAATTTAAGATGGGTAAGAATCGTAAGACTAAATTTTCCTTCTTGACCCTACATTTTCCCAGCAACCAAACAGAAAACAAGCAAGAAAGAGAAAAGGGGCATACTTTTCCGAATAACGTGCTCCACATCTGAGAAAACTATGACACCCTTCTCACCCAAAACACTAGCAAGTTCTCTGCACACAAAACAAAACAAAACACCAGAGATTAGATTGTGTTTCCTGAAAATAAAGCGAGAGAGAGAGAGAGAGAGAGAGAGAGAGGAAAGATAAGTAACAGTAAAGTGGAGTCTCTGACGGATCCGTTGAGGTGAGCGTGAAGTTCCACCTTTGGCATTGACAGCCAGTCCTCCATTGTTAACTCTGTTTCTTTTTGTTCTTATCTTGCTTTTAGCTGCCTGGACCTCTACAGCTTCAAGCAGTAGAAAATCCCCATCTGTGCTGTGTCAATGACATGATAAGCAAGCCAACGTCGATGGTGATTGCTGACGGTAGAAAGAAGACAAAGCCCATAATTGTTTTGGTAACTTTTTAATAGTCCGACTAATTCAGTTTTATAATTATTGTTTGGATAATGTTAAAGGAAATTAAATTTTTTCAACTAAATTTATTCACCAGATAATGTGTGGTCGTAGATTATTAAATTATTAATTAAGTATTGATTAATGTGTTTGATTCTTATTGATGATGCATCATTTGGTTTTAATAATCCGGGCTAATTCAGTTTTATATTTATTGTTTGGTTAATGTTAAGGAGATCAAATCTTTTCAACTAAATTTACTAATGTGGTTGTAGATTATTAGATTATTAATTAAGTGTCGATTAACGTGTTTAATTCTTATTTAGTTTGCAAAGTTGGTTTCAAAATTTAGACTCTCTAACATTATTCTTATTGTTTTAGTGCATACAGTTGTCCACACACAAGAACTTCTTAATCTAGATCACGTTTAGAAGTACTTCTAAAATGGTTAAAAACGTTTTTGGTGAAATTATTTTTGGAACCAATCATTAGTTAAACTGCAAGTGAATCTTGGAAAATCACTTGAAGGATTTCATGGTGTTTTTTGCAGGAATTGCTTCAAATGCTTTTGGATCCCAAATATATTTTTACTAAAAGTACTTTCAGTTATTTTAAATACACTTCTAAACGAGCTCCTATAGGTAGAAAAAAAGCCTAAGAACTTCAACGGGCCCAACTCAAGGGTAGTGGTAACGCAGGCCCAATCACTAGTGGACTGGATCGAGCTTGGATAATGTTTCATGGACCCGGTCCATTACTCTGTAAAAACCCGACCCACAACCCGGCTTTTAGAAATCAAAATCTCAGTTAAACCTCACCTCAAATAGCAGCTTGTACCATCCAGCTTCGGCCTCCGGAGGAAGAAGATGGGGCCGATGAGCTTCTCCTCAATGTTGGCCAACGGCTGCCGGAGTTTCAGTGCGCCTGCGGCCCTTGTGCGCACGTTAGCACTCACCCACGTTGCTCTTAGTGAACACTCCAACAGCTACAGGCACGTTAAAGTGGCATGGTTTTCTCGGAGTTCGAATAAACGAAAATCTGCACGTCAGTCCCTGAAACAAGATGTTTCGCAGCCAACTACCGTTTCTTCTGTAAATGGGTACCTTAAATTTTGACTTTGATGCTTTTTTGTTTGTTTTTGTTTTTGGGTTTCTGAGATTTTGGCTTAATTGTTGGTATTTATTTGTTGAAAGTGAGAGTTCGAATAAAGGTCGAACTTGGAAGCAGTTTGTTTGGTAACCGAGAAAATGATCAGAGATTAAGAATGTGGAATGGAAAATTTGAATCTTTATTGTTTTAGAATACCAAATTCTTTCTTTGTAATGGAAATGGAAGCTCTGAGATTTTGGCTTAATTGTTAATATCTATTTGTTGAAAGTGAGGATTGGATTAAACTGGTCGAATTGGGAAGCAGTTTGTTTGGTTACTGAGAAAATGAGCAAAGCAAAAGAATCTGGAAATGAAAATTTGAATCTCTATCGTTTTAGAGTTTTACAATTTTGATCGTTGTAATGGATAATGTGTCGATATAATTGTCGCCAACAACAAAATGTTACATAGAGTTTCTGCCATTTTGTGTTCTATGGTTTGCCGACTTTGATATCATATCTTCTTTCAGCTACCCTGAATATACTCGGTGGCTTCCATGTCCCTCAGACAATGGATCACCAAGAATCGAGCACTTGGTTGTTTCAGAAGGGGGGCCTGTACTAGAATATATCTGCAAAGTTCTGGATCTTCCTCTTCAGTGAGTGCTGCTCCTTTTGTCTTCTCATTGTTTTTTTGTTGATGTATGGCATATGATTTCCGTCATTATCAAGTTCGAGTTGATTAATAGAAAAAAAATTTCATTCTTTGAAGGTTTGTTGCAGATCTCATCCATTTTGGAGCTGCAACCCCAGAGCAGATGAGGGTATTTAAATAAGTTACAGCACCATCAGTACTAAAAGATAGAACTGCCATCAAAGGAAAAACTGTAAGAGAAGCACAGAAGACTTTCCGCATAACACATCCAGACCAATTTCAGTTTTCAAAAAAGTGAAAACAAGAACTGAAAGCTGAAAACAAAATAGTTATCAAACGTTGTTATATATCTTGGATTGTTGCGATGCAGCATAGCAGCAGTAATGTGTACTATAAATAAGTCTTTTATTTCTCAAAGAAAAGTACACTTGATTAACGCATAAAGCGATCTACAACATCGGAGAAAAACTCGAAATATGCATCTCGCCATGACCTGCTCAAAGCTAAAGGGCCACAAACTCCCCAAAACCCTACAATGAAACCAAGAGATACTGAAATTTGAAGCCATGGAATTCCATCCCCAGAGTCGTGCACATCTTCCCGGTCCTTAGTCGTATCACTATCACCTGGACTCTTCTTCGGGCACTTATTTGGAAGCGGGGAACCGCAAAGTCCCGGGTTACCCTCAAAGGCAGTAGCATTGAAGCCTTGGAGCTGAGTGCCTAACGGTATTTGGCCTTGGAGGTTATTGTGGGCAACACTAAATGAAGACAAAAAATTAAGATTTGATAGTGATGCTGGGATTTCACCAAAAAGACGGTTTCCTGAGAGGTCTAACATCTCCAAGTTTCGGAGTCTCGAGATTTCGTGTGGAATGTTGCCAGATAATTTGTTAAAACTCATATCCAGTTTTTGGAGAAGTAGCAATTTCCCAATATCGCGGGGTATATTGCCACTTAGACTGTTGTTCCTGAGGCTGATTCTTGCCTCCATGTTGGAGAAATTCTTGTACTGTAAAATAGTTGCCCCAGTAAAGCTGTAGTAGACAGGCAACTCTAAGTCGTTGTGACCTGTTTGAGTTGCAGCCTTTTCCGACCTGAGGGCTTGTAGTCTGCAAAGCTCCTTTGGAAATTCACCTGAAATGAAGTTATTATCCAAGTATATATGGGAAAGACTAGGAAGAGTCCCCAACCAACCAGGCATAGGTCCCGTGAGTCCGTTAGAAGACAGGTCCAGAACTACCAATTTCTCGAGCTTCGACAGCCATACAGGTACTTTTCCTCTCAGTTGGCACCCTGAAAAACTGATCATGCTGAGATTTTGGAACCCAGATGAATCAACCATGAGATCACCATCTGGCATTTCTTCACCTAGAAAATTATTTGTCAAAATGAGTACCCTTAAACTTTTGCAATCCTTCAATATCTTCATTGCCCCTGTGACATTGGTCAATCTGTTGTAAGCAAGCGCAAGGAATGACAAGGATTTCAAAGAAAGAATTTCATGTTGTAATTGTCCCTCTAGATCATTTGCACTCAGTCGGAGTGCTATCAAGGACTTGCATGAGTAAACGTTTATTGGCAAGGGACCCGTGAAGTGATTACGCATTAGGTCAAGTTTAATAAGATGAGTAAGTTTGGAGAAATTAAGCACAGAGAGATCTCCTTCCAACTGGTTGAATCCTAGATTCAGTTCTGTAAGGCTTGAGCAATTCATCAAAGACGGAGGCAGAAAACCCTCTAGATTGTTGAAATGGAGGATTAGGAGCTTCAATCTGGAGAGCTTCCCAATATGAAGAGGAAGTGTGCCACTCAGCTGATTAGAGTAGAGATCCAAGATTGCGAGGTTGGTAAGATTGGCAATGTTCTCACCAATGGCCCTGGAAAGCTTATTGGAAGGCAACGAAATTTCTTCAAGTGCTCGAGCATTGTGAATATCGCTTGGAAGTGTCCCCGAAAGGTTATTGAAGCCTGCACGAAAGAGCTCCAATTTTGAACAGTTACCAAGTCCAAGGGGAATTATGCCACTGAAATCATTGTGGGAGAAATCCAAGCTTCTAACACAAGGAGAATAAGAACAGTTGAAAGATGGTATTTGGCCCTCAAGGAGATTGTTGCTGACATTTAAATGTCTCAAATTCCATGCACGCTGGAGGAACGATGTTGGAGTGGTTCCGTTGAATTGATTGCTAGACAAATCCACTATTCGGATACAACTTGGCGGTGGAGATAGCGGTAGTTCTCCAGAGAGAAGGTTGTAGCTCAAATCAAGGATCTGAAGGCGACCCAAGGACAGAAAGAATCCAGCTTCCAGGCGACCAGAAAGAATATTATGGGAGAGATTGAGGTGGGTGAGATGCGTGAGATTTCCAAGAGATGGAGAAATGACTCCTTTGAGGCGTTTGGAGGGCAACAACAGATGGGTGACTCTACCAGCCATATCACAAGTGATGCCCTCCCATCGACAACAATCGCTGGAAGACCAGTTTAAACTAGAAGAAGCGATATCAAATGAAGAAAAAAGAGACTGTTGGTCCATTTTGCTGCAAGCAGCATGGGTTGTAGAAATACCGCTTGTGGTAAACAAGATGAAAAGTGGGAGGACATATGATTTAGTTAGATGATTAGGCTGCACCGCCATGGTTCTTGTTGAAAGTGGCATACAAGTATATTAGATTGCTCAAAGGTGTATACTGCTTTTATAGACAAAAAGATGTAGAAACAACATCGGAACACAGAATTATGCGCTGCTGGAAGGTGCATATTTGTAGAAATTGCAAACATATCACATCGTCGTATATGCACGGCCGTTTATGCAGGTGGGATCCTCTCCGGATCCCTTCTTCCATATCTACCAAATTAGGAGATCCGTGCTGTTAAAATTTAATCCAACGGCTACAAACAAGGCCCACTTTAAAAGTTATAATAACTTCAGTCGTTAACTCAATTTTCAACGGCACGGATCCCTGATTTGGTGGATTAGGAGGAAGGGATCTAGAGAGGATCCCTTTCCGTTTCTAGAAGTTGTTATCTATCCCACATCGGTGGGGCAAAGAAAATAATGGGTTTAAATATGATTACCCTACTCTAAATAATATTGATGTTTTTTGTGATAAAACCACACTTGACGAATTTGGTAAGTGGTAATTACTAAGTTGGAGACTCTATTGGTCTCGTTAGAGTGGGGTCCTCGGGCTCGTCGATCTAAAAATTCCAACATAATATCAGACCACACGTTTATGGGCATGTGCGAGCCAAAGACTTGTCATCGGGAAGTGTCCTGAAAAGAGGCTTTCGTCACCAAGAAGTGTGGGTTCAACATCTGAGTTATTAAGAAGCACTTCCTGAAAAAAATTGAAAAACAAATCCGGTCTATGGTAACGTATTTTCAAGCGAATGGGATTGAGAGGGAGGTTTGATATTTTGGTTTGGAATGTTAGAATTTGGTGACACTAAGATCCAAATCTTGAAAAAGTTTCAGTTGGCCAATCTCAATATGTACGTATATTGCGGCTTAGACTGTGTTTTTTTAAGGGACAAGGATTGTCTGCCCTTCCATTTTCCGTACCCTCATGTTTTGTGTGATCACGGTTAAACTATGTCAACATTTTATATTGTTTTTTTTTAATAAAGATAATAAGACAAAGATGAATAGTAATATAAAATGTTGACGTGACTTAACCGTGATCGCACAAACAGAAGGACACGGAAGGACATGGAAAGTGGGAGGGCAGACAACCCTTGTCCTTTTTTCAGAGTTAAATTTCCTGTGGCATGTTGGACATAAACTTTTACTGTAAAGTAAAGCAGTTAAATTGCCTGTGGAATGTTTAAGTTGCAGCCTTTTGCGATACTAGCCCTCGTGGTATGGAGAGCATAGAGAATAAATTGGTGACAGATTCATCATTTTTGAAATTCGAACTTAACACATTTTACTTATAATTAAAAGAATACCCATAGATCGTTATACTAAATGACTCTAATTTTAGATATTTTGCTAGCCAGGCATATGCTATTAGATAATGTTTATAATTCACTGGAATGTGGACCGTGCATCTTTAAGTAAAAATCGTATCATTAATAGGAGATATTTTTCAATGTGTTCGGAACACGGAATGGTACACCGCGTATCACTAGATATGCAAGTGGTGAGATACTTGTGTTAAAAAATTAACAACTTAAAAAATAAAATTTCCTTTCATTTATATAATAACACATGATATACTAATTGTATTCTAGGCATAATAAAAAAATTTCTCTATCAATAGCGTTTTTCATAATAATTTGGCAGCACAAATATATATATATATATATATATATAGCAGCAACTTTTTGTATTGTACATAAGAGTGTGCGTGTGTGTGTACATTCCCATTTGCAAAGGAAAACATTAATCCACTTCAACTCCTGAGTCATATATTTGCCCAACTTTTCAGTGTCGTGGTATGTTATTATTGGAGTAAATATGTTTTTATTTAAATATTTTAAACATATTTATATTTTAGTTTATTATAAACATTAAATATAAAACGTAAATTGTTACTAACCTTATAAATTATTATTAACCTATGATTTGACAAGGAGCATTCTCCTCCACAAAAAGAAACGCGAGAAAGCTTCTCACCTTAAAGATGGGATTACTTCTCCGAACGGAGATCAAGATCACCTTAAAGATGGAATTTCTTCTCTGAATAAAGATAAAGATCAAGTCAATAGACAGAAATTTGTTCCGTTGTGATTTGTACGTTTTGACTTTGTCCCTTTTGTTTTCTTCTGCTATAATTCCTTGCGGTTCTCAAGTCCCTAAATTATTTAGCCCCACAACTTTTATTTTATCTCTCTATATAAATTGATCTCATGCACGAAAGACCAAAATATAGAGAAAGAAACAACGGTTTATATAGTTTTCAAAACAAAAATTGAGTTTTGAAAGCAACATATTGAAAATGGTGTACGACTGATGATAGAGGTAGAAGAGGAGGGTATCAGTTGATGATAGTGAGAAAGAAGGTAGGATTGAAAAATTGAAAAGTTCTTTTATTTTTTACTGTTCATCCGTGTTTTACCAAAATAAGCTATTTTGTTGAAGTGGCTATTTTCAGCTTTTTTTTTTCACCTATAACTTTAAAAAAAAATTGATTTAAAGTGTTTACCAAACACTTAAAATGCTCCAATTTTTTTTCTACTCACTGTTTTTAAAAATTAAGCTAAGCCAAACCAGGGCTTACTGTGAGGAAGAACCCAATTCTCATCACCATCATCATTACTAATTAACATTCTTCTTACGAGGTTGTTGTCCAAACTGCTCCATAACTCCTCTCTAAGACTTTGCATACAAAGTTGTTTGTCTGCAAAGTTTTTATATTATTTCAATTAATATGTCATGATGAGGGTAACATAAGAATAAAGCAAATAAATTCAACAGATACAAGAACGAGAGTTTAGCTAAAAGATATCAACTTGACTGAATTCATACGCTGCTCCTTGTTATATATTTTATTTGGTGTATAACTATAAGTCTTAACTTAACTTTTGTTTCCTTTTGAAGAAAAAACAATTGCTTGCAAAGAGCTGAGCAATGAAAGAGCCGGGCACACTACCCTGATCAACTAGCTAGCGTAATTCACATTTGTGGGTTGGTTGGTTCATAAATATTGACATAATGAAATTAAGCACAAATTTGTAAGTAATAATAAAAGAGCATATAATGTACCTCAAATAGCGGGATAGCTGTGATATTTTTCTTCCGTTGCTGGTACAATATTGCAAAAGCCAAATATATGAAGATAATTACGGTTCTCTTCAATCTCGATCGTAATATTTTTGTTTGGATAGCTGCATGAAACAGTGTTTTGTGAAGAGAGACAGATAGAGCTACCTGAGTCAGTTTTTAGTCACGAAAAATTTACCAAATGCTTGTTTGCTCAGGATGAAATCTGTGCGGTTTTTTTGATCAACGGGCACTGTTGGTGCACCTCACCTAATGAACCATTAAGCAAAACTAGATAGTATACATGACCAGAAACAAATAACCCGTGCGCGTGCACACATATACTCATATCTTCGTGCTTAGAATCGTGCATTCTCACCTGGTAACAAGTACCACATCAAACACCATTGCGATAAAGGTCAGAGGCACCTGAGACATCCCCACCATTGATCGTTGCTCCAAATGAACCAAACCCACACGCACCAACTGCGGCTCGATACAAAAAAAAGTATCAGTAAGCATGCCTGCCGCATAAAATATTTCTGTTAAATTTTTTTTGGGTAAAATACAAAAAACTACCTCAACTATTGGTTTCACGACACTTTAATATCTTATTTTTTAAAATTGACAATGTCATACCTCATCTTTAGAATTTATGCCAATGTTATACCTTCCGTTAGCTTGGCATTTATTTCTCAGTTAAATGCTGACGTAATTTGATCTGGACCCATTTTCTATTAAAAAATTATTAAAAACTAAAAAAAATTATTTAAAGAAAAGTAAAAAAATTAAATTAAAATAAGAAAAGTAAAAAAATTAAATTAAAATTAAAAAAAAAACCCTCACGTCCCCTTTCCCCCCACACCCCCCCCCCCCCGGGTCTCTCTCTTCTCCCCCATCTTCATCTTCTTCCCCTTCTAGCGTCTTTCCTGCAACTCAGGAAAAAAAAAAAAAAAACCAATTTATCCCCCCCCCCCACTCGCGATTTTCCCCGACCCCCCTTCCTTTCTTCCCCCCTCCCGTCTTCCCTAAACCCGCACCCACCCTCGCAATCACTACCTGCAACCCAAAAAAAAAACCCAGTTCCGTCCCCTCCCCCCCCCCTCAACCCAACCTGCAGAAGAAGAAAAAGAAGAGAGAAGGAAAAAACAAAAAAGAAACCCAATTCGCCCGTCCCCACCCCACCCCCCCCCCCCCCACCCCACAAAAAAAACCTGTAGAAGAAGAAAAAGAAGAAGAGAGAGAAAGAAAAAAAAAAACCCAGTTCGCCCGTCCCCCCCCCCCCCCCCCCCCCAAAAAAAAATTGCAGAAGAAAAAAAAGGGGAGAAGAAGAGAGAGAAGGAAAAAAATCACAACTAAGTTTTGGTTTTTTTTTTTAATTTATAACTTTTCTTTATTATTTTAATATTAAAAAAATATTAAATGATTTTTTTAGTGTTAATAATTTTTTAATAGAAAATGGGCCCCAGATCAAGTTACGTCAGCATTTAGCTGAGAAATTCACATCAAGCTAACGACAGGTATAACATTGGTACAAATTCGTAAGATGAGGTATGCCATTGTCAATTTTAAAAGATGAGGTATGAAAGTGTCGTGACACTAATAGTTGAGGTAGTTTTTTGTATTTTACCCATTTTTTTTCTTTAATTAAAAGTCCAAATGTTTGATATATAGAGGAGTCCATAATGTTGTGCAGCATACAATATTTCTGTTAAATTGTTTTTCTTTAAGGTTAATTTATAGGTTGATGTACAGAGGAGTCCATAATGTTGTGCAGATCATTGTATGCTGCAGTAAATGATGAAGACAAGAAAGGAAAAACTTGACAGTGTAAATGGGATTCCGCCTGATTTCTTGGGAGCTCTAATCTTTCCAAGCTTGTGAGTTCCGAATCTATTCTGAGAAAGTGAGAGGAAGGACAGAGATTTCAGTCGAAAAAAAGAGGTCTTTGGACACAAAATCTCGATTGCAGGAATAAACATTGTTATCGTCCATTTGAGCTGCCCCTTGCAATTGAACAAGAAATTAAAAGCACAAAAATAAAAACTCAAACAAGGAAAACCGAAACCAAGCAGTAATCAATGAAGTAGATAATTTTGTTATTGTGATGTCGAAGCAAGAGGAGGTTTTGCCAAAAACAGAATGGAGTCTGTCACTGTCGAAAATTGAATGACATAATAAGCTAGTTTCTTGTTCGGATGGAGGGCGTACTAGTTCAAGGGCTTCACCAGCTCTCATTTTTGTGGATAGTCTGAGCTTTCTATAATCTTCATAGGTAAAAGGGACACAGAGTCGAGGGTGCTTTGAATCCACAAATTCTGGAAGAGCTTCAACTGCTTCTTCCTTGGGTCCCAAGAGAAATGTAGCCATCGAAACTCGGATGGTTGCCTCCCTGCATTGTTTTACAGGTCCTTGTTATAATTTATACTAGTGTTATTCTTGTTCACATCAAAATTTTGATCAGGTGTTATGAAATTGACTGGAAATCAAGAATTGTAGCTGTAACTGATGAATTCGTGGTTTTGGACAAACCTGCTAGTACAACAGTATGTATCATTACAGACACATTTCTTCATGGTACGTTTCATCACATACAGTTTCCATTGCAGCCTCCGGTTTCCCGGCGGTCAATGCTCAAAAGAAGCCTAACATAAATATTTTTTCTTGCACTTCCGCTACATGTATGGTTTATAAGTGAAGAATTCTTCTGACTGCCAATGTCAGAACTGTGAGGGAGAGAGAGAGGGAGAGAGAGAGAGAGAGAACAAAACACTAGCAACTATATAAACCCTTCTCACCCAAAACACTAGCAAGTTCTCTGCACACAAAACAAAACACCAAAGATTAGATTGGGTTTCCTGAAAACAAAGCGAGAGAGAGAGAGAGAGGAGAGAGAAGTAACAGTAAAGTGGAGTCTCTGACGGATCCGTTGAGGTGAGCGTGAAGTTCCACCTTTAGCATTGATAGCCAGTCCTCTATTGATAACTCTGTTTCTTTTTGTTCTTATATTGCATTTAGCTGCCTGGACCTCTATAGCTTCAAGCAGTAGAAATTCTACATCTGCGCTGTGTCAATGACATGACAAGCAAGCCAAGTCAACGCTGATATCTGATGGTAGAAAGAAGACAAAGCCCATAATGTTTTTCGCTTCGGTAACTTTTCATTAGTCTGGACTAATTCAGTTCTATATTTATTGTTTGAATAATATTTGGACGATCAAATTTTTTCAACTAAATTTACTAATCAAATAATGTTGTCACATCCCCGTCCGGGCAGGACCACTTCCCGGACTCGCTCTACCACCGTAGCACGATATTGTCCGCTTTGGGCTTATCATTCCCTCACGGTTTTGTTTTTGGGAACTTACGAGCAACTTCCCAGTGGGTCACCCATCATGGGATTGCTCTAGCTCCCTTCTCGCTTAACTTCGGAGTTCCTACCGAACCCGAGCAACTTCCCAGTGGGTCACCCATCATGGGATTGCTCTAGCCCCCTTCTCGCTTAACTTCGGAGTTCCTACCGAACCCGAAGCTAGTGAGCTCCCAAAAGGCCTCGTGCTAGGTAGGGATGGGAATATACATTTAAGAATCACTCCCCTGACCGATGTGAGATGTCACAATCCACCCCCCTTAGGGGGCCCGACGTCTTCGTTGGCACACACGCGGCCAAAGTTAGGCTCTGATACCAAATTGTCACATCTTGGCCCAGCGCGGGACCACTTCCCGGGCCCGCTCCACCATCGTAGCACGGGCCCGCTCCACCACCCTAGCACGATATTGTCCGCTTTGGGCTTACCATTCCCTCACGGTTTTATTTTTGAGAACTCACGAGCAACTTCCCAGTGGGTCACCCATCATGGGATTGCTCTAGCCCCCTTCTCGCTTAACTTCGGAGTTCCTATGGAACCCGAAGCTAGTGAGCTCCCAAAAGACCTCGTGCTAGGTAGGGATGAGAATATACATTTAAGGATCACTCCCCTGGCCAATGTGGGATGTTATAAGCCACCACCCTTAGAGGGCCCGACGTCTTCGTCGGCACACACGCGGCCAGGGTTAGGCTCTGATACCAAATTGTCATATCCCGACTCGGGAGGACCACTTCCCGGGCCCGCTCCACCATCGTAGCACGATATTGTCCGCTTTGGGCTTACCATTCCCTCACAGTTTTGTTTTTGGGAACTCACGAGCAACTTCCCAGTAGGTCACCCATCATGGGATTGCTCTCGCGCACTACTCGCTTAACTTCGGAGTTCCTATGGAACCCAAAGCTAGTGAGCTCCCAAAAGGCCTCGTGCTAGGTAGGGATGAGAATATACATTTAAGGATCACCCCCTGGCCGATGTGGGATGTCACAGATGTCATTGTAGATTATTGGATTATTAATTAAGTGTCGATTAACGTATTTAGTTCTTATTGGTGACACATCATTTGGTTTGCAAATTTGGTTTTAAAATTTGGGCTCCCTAAGATTATTCTTATTATTTTAGTGTATATAGTTGTCCACACACAAGAACTTCTCAACCTATAGCTCATTTGGAAATATTTTTAAAATAATTAAAAGCGTTTTTGGTGAAAATATTTTTAGAACCAATCGGTAGTTAAACTGCAAGTGAATCTTGGAAAAGCTCTTGAAAGATTTCATGGTGTTTTTTGCTGGAAACGCTTCAAATACTTTTGGGCCCCAAAGATATTTTCATTAACAGCGCTTTCAGTTATTTTAAATACACTTCTAAACGACCTTCTAGAGGGTAGAAAAATAAAAGGAAAAACTAATGAAAATGACTTGAAAATTTTGAGTTTTAACGATAAGGACAAAATAAAGAGTAAAGTGAATAGTACTAAGATTGATTTTTTAGTGTAAAAATATAGTTTTTCGTTAAAGTGAACAGTACAAAAGCCTTTAATTAAAATTTCCAAAAAAAAAAAAAGCCTAAGAACTTCATCGGGCCCAACTCAAGGGTAGTTGGGTAACAGAGGCCCAATCACTAGTGGACTCGATCGAGCTTGGATAACGCTTTTGGACGCGGTCCATTACTCTGTAAAAACCCGACCCACAACCCGGCTTTTAGAAATCAAAATCTGAGTTAAACCTCACCTCAAAAATCAACTCAAATAGCAGCTTGTACTATCCAGCTTCAGCCTCCGGAGGAAGAAGATGGCGCCGGTGAGCTTCTCCTCAATGTTGGCCAACGGCTGCCGGAGTTTCAGTGCGCCGGCGGCCCTTGTGCGCACGTTAGCACTCACCCACGTTGCTCTCAGTGAACACTCCAACAGCTACAGGCACGTTAAGGTGGCATGGTTTTCTCGGAGTTCGAATAAACGAAAATCTGCACGTCAGTCCCTGAAACAAGATGTTTCGCAGCCAACTTCCGTTTCTTCTGCAAATGGGTACCTTAAATTTTCCGACTTTGATGCTTTTTTGTTTGTTTTTGTTTTTGGGTTTCTGAGATTTTGGCTTAATTGTTGGTATTTATTTGTTGAAAGTGAGAGTTCGAATGAAGGTCGAACTTGGAAGCAGTTTATTTGGTAACCGAGAAAATGATCAGAGATTAAGATGTGGATTGGAAATTTTGAATCTTTATCGTTTTAGAATACCAAATTCTTTCTTTGTAATGGAAATGGAAGCTCTGAGATTTTGGCTTTTAATTGTTAGTATCAATTTGTTGAAAGTGAGGCTTGGATTAAACTGGTAGAATTTGGAAGCACTTTGTTTGGTTACTGAGAAAATGAGCAGAGCAAAAGAATCTGGAAATGAAAATTTGAATCTCTATCGTTTTAGAGTTTTATAATTTTGAACATTGTGATGGATAATGTGTCGATATAATTGTCGCCAACAACAAAATGTTACATAGAGTTTCTGCCATTTCGTGTTCTATGGTTTGCTGACTTTGATATCATATCTTCTTTCAGCTACCCTGAATATACTCGGTTGCTTCCATGTCCCTCAGACAACGGACCACCAAGAATTGAGCACTTGGTTGTTTCAGAAGGGGGGCCTGTTCTAGAATATATCTGCAAAGTTCTGGATCTTCCTCTTCAGTGAGTGCTGCTCCTTTTGTCTTCTCACAGTTTTTTTGTTGATGTATGGCATATGATTTCCGTCATTATCAAGTTTGAGTTGATAAATAGAAAAAAAATTTCATTCTTTGAAGGTTTGTTGCAGATCTCATCCATTTTGGAGCTGTATATTATGCCCTTGTCTGTCCACGGCCTCCTCCAACTGCAACCCAAGAGCAGATGAGGGTATTTAAAGAAGTTACAGCACCATCAGTACTAAAAGATAGAACTTCCATCAAAGGAAAAACTGTAAGAGAAGCACAGAAGACTTTCCGCATAACACATCCAGACCAATTTGTTGAAACCGGAACCTACTTACGTGTTCATGTACACCCAAAGCGTTTTCCTAGGTAAAACACAATGTTTTATGCGTCCTTATGATAATTTTTACTAGTGTTATTCTTGTTCACATCAAATTTTGATCAGGTGCTATGAAATTGACTGGAAATCAAGAATTGTAGCTGTAACTGATGAATTCGTGGTTTTGGACAAACCTGCTGGTACAACAGTACGTATCATTACAGACACATTTCGATATCTGTTATCTGGCACTATCAAATGTTTTTTTGAGTAGTTAATTAGTTGCTTACATCAACTATGATTGGATAACAATTTTTGTCCAGGTAGGAGGAACTACAGACAACATTGAAGAAAGTTGTGCAACCTTTGCCACTCGTGCCTTGGGACTAACAACGTCCCTGATGACTACACATCAGATTGATAATTGTACAGAAGGATGGTATGTTCTATTATACTAGTTTGTTGTTTTTCTTGTTGTTGAGATTCGAGACAGAGAGGGTAATGCTACTCACTCACTTGCAGTGTTGTCTTAGCTAGAACCAAGGAGTATTGCTCAGTTTTTCACGGAAAAATCAGAGTAAGTTTTGCAATTTCATGCTTTGGCATACATAATTTTGATAGCCATAATTACTGGGAGGGGGAGGGCAGAGTGTGATAACTCAGAAGCTGAGGGGTTCCTTATTACTTCCCTCCAACACGGAGTTTGTTTTCTTTAGGTCATTAAGTTTATTTATCTTTTCTTTCACCCAGGAGAAAAAGGTGAAGAAGCATTATCTTGCTCTTGCCGCTGCCCCTGTGCCAATTGGAACAATTACTCACTACATGCGTCCAATTAACATGGCTCCAAGACTCACTTCAGAAGGTAATAGTCTATGTCAAGCACTGCATAGAAACTAGTTTGGTGTTTGAGGAGTTGCACTTTGAATGTGTCAAGTGCCTTGAGGGATTTACATCCTCACTACATTGTTTTGCCAATATCTTTTCTTTCTGTTTCCTATTTGGAGCTGAAATGACACCTTCAGTGTGTGCTGCTTGTGTGCTGAACTAAAAACCATTATTTCTCATGACGGGCATTTGGTGGGATGATTCAAATAGACAGGACATGACTGTTGTTTGACGTAATTTCAGGATTATGTCTTGTCCTTTCGGTTTTTATAAATGTTTTTAAAAACCAATTTAAGGTTTTAATTAATTGAAGCCCACCCATAGAAAGCTTTCTTTAACTTGATGTCACATCTTCATAACCACAGTTGAAGAAACAAACTTTGTGAATAGAAATACACTTTGTGAAATTTTTACACTTAGTAGTAAACTCCTGTATGAAGCTAAACAATTATTGGCAACGCAGATTTCATGGAACGGTGGAGTTTGTGTCAACTTGAAGTCATGGAATGCAAGGAGGTTCCCTGGCCAAGTTCTGTTGTGGAAAAAAAATATTGTATTGAAGACTGTGGGTGGCCTTCAAAAGAATATGCATATGAGTGTAAAATCAACCTTCTGACTGGGCGGACTCATCAGGTTACGAGCAAAAATCTACACTGATACATGAATTCAATTAGTTTCATTTTCTTTTCGGACTCTGATTTGGAGCGAGATGGTGATCATTTTCTCAATTTGTTGTTTTTCTGAGATCTTTGAGATATGGTCTTATTAATATTGACTTTAAATTGGTTCAAATAAAAGGAGACGTCCTGCTGCTTCAAGCATATAATATTTCAAAAGGAATAAGATTTTCAGTAGTTTAGAATTCAAGATTTTGGGAAGATGACTTATAACTAGATATCTAAAAACTTTGACTTCTCGTTCTTTGGCACAAGGAATGTATCACTTGAATCTTACATGGTTACTGTATTCTGTTTCCATTAGTTATGTCATTGGATTCTAAGGAACTAGGAGTTAAAAAGAATATCGACGATTCTCTTAATAGTTTGTGTTGCAAGTAAGGTCAGATAATGATAATTTCTTTGGAAATAACTACATTGATGATGCAGGTTCGAGCACAACTGGCAGCGCTTGGTGCACCAATAGTTGGCGATTCCATGTACATGCCAGCTGCAGTTGCAGAAATGGCAAGTCCTGGGCGGAACCCCTTTGGCAAATATAAGAAGCATTATACTCATGTAACTGATAAAGAAGTAGCGATTGAAGAGTGGAGTGCACAGCATGGAAAGGAACCTGGTGTTGCTATTGGTCTTCAAGCATGTCAGATATCATGGGATGATGGGAAGTACACTTTTGAGGCTGGAGCTCCTTGGTGGAGGTGCAATTAAAATTAGAAGAGGTGGATGCGGATTGATTGCATGGTATGGTATTCTCCTTTTGGTGGAGTTAGGGTGTCTGCCTGGATCATATGCTTGATTTCTATAATTACAAGGCACAATGTAGACATACTTTTGCTTATAAGTTCATAGTTGGATATGCCTGCGGCCTGCCCTTGTATTTTGGTAATCTCTCTCTCTCTCTCTCTCTCTCTCTCTCTAATCATTTGCATTCAAAATGGGTGTGGCCTCAATTATTGATTGACACCTGTTTATAAACTCATTTTGGGTGCAAAAGATTTGATCTCACAGCAGGACGAGGACAATACTCTCTGCAAACATATATAATATTGCATCGCTCCTTCCAAATCACCCAACTGCAAATGCCCATGAACCTACGGAATTGAGCTTCATGAGTGGTGGAAAACTCCCACAAAACCCTAGCTAATCGTATGACTAAAACATGGTATTACGTCGGAATAAAAACGGACTATCGGGTTACCGAATCTGATTATTATCAGATCATATTTGCTACAAAAGACACCAGATTTGAATCATTAACGAATTGTCAGATTGAAGTCTCAAATCTATATCCTATTAATACATTGGATTCGGATCGAAATCCAATTAAGTATAGGTGTAAAACCAAGAAGAAGAAGAACAAAGATAAATAAGAAACAAAAGACTCAAGCTCAAAATGTAAAAACTCAAGGTCAAATTGGAACTGAAAGCCAAAATGTGAAAACTCAGGGTCAAATTTTGAAAACTCAAGGAAGTAGTTCTCAGTTTTTCGTTTTAAGTTTTCAATGTTACCAAACAAAATTTCAGTTTTCGGAAAAGTAAAAACAAAAATTGAAAGCTGAAAACAAAATGGTTATCAAACACTATTGTATATTAGATTGTTGCGATGTAGCATAACAGCAGTAATGTGTACTAGTAAATAAGCCTTTTATTTATCAAAGAAAAGTACACTTGATTAACGCACAAAGCGATCTACAACCCTAGAGAAAAATTCGAAATATGCATATCGCCATGACCTACTCAAAGCTAAAGGGCCACAAACTCCCCAAAACCCTACAATGAAACCAAGAGACACTGAAATTTGAAGCCATGGAATTCCATTCCCAGAGTCATGTGCATCTTCCCGGTCCTTAGTCGTATCACTATCATCTGGACTGTTCTTCGGGCACTTATTTGGAAGTGGGGAACCGCAAAGTCCAGGGTTACCCTCAAAGGCAGTAGCATTGAAGCCTTGGAGCTGAGTGCCTAACGGTATTTGGCCTTGGAGGTTATTGAAGGCTGTTGGTATTTTACAGTTTACTAACTCAATACCAAAATATGTGGGTGATAAGTTTACAAACTCTATCACACCTCTTTCACTTTCCACTCTCAAATAAAATTGGACAAAAAAAGAAATAGAGAAAGGAGGGAAGCAACAAGCTTTGGCTAAACACTTGGACTTTGATATATGAAAAGGTTTACAAACTATTGGAATAAGAAAGCTTACAAGCTTCTTCTCAATTGGAAGTGGGATTCAAAATGGGATGATTTACAATGCTTGAGAACTTGGGTATTTATAGCAAACCAAATGATTAAACTAAGATTATTTATTACCACACAAAACACATTAATTGCACCTAATAATTTTTATTCAACCATACCTAACATTGCCTAACTTTCAATGCCTAACTTTGACATTGATTTTCAACAATAGCAACCTATTTTGATTTGAATTTCCAACACACCTCCTCAAATCAAAACGCCTTCATTCCTAGCATTTCACGCAGTAGCCGGAATGTTTCAATTGGCAATGGCTTTGTGAAGATGTCTGCCACTTGTTCCTTGGTGTGACAGTAGACAAGTTCAATTGTCTTTTGCTTCACATGGTCCCTTAGAAAATGGAACCTGGTATCAATGTGCTTGCTCCTTCCATGTTGAACAGGATTCTTTGCAAGTTTGATTGCAGACACGTTATCTACATGAATCACAGTCGATTCCACTTGTGGATGACACACTGACTTCAACAGATTTCTTAACCAAATTGCCTCACACACGGTTGAGGCTACAGCAACATACTCGGCTTCACATGATGACAAAGCAACAATTGATTGCTTCTTTGAAGTCCATGAGAAAGCTGTTGATCCTAGAAAAAACACATAGCCAGTTGTGTTTTTCCTTTCATCTTGGTCACCTCCCCAATCACTATCTGAATAACCAAATAATTTTGCATCTTCACCAAAATTATAAAATAGACCATAGTTTAGAGTACCTCTTATGTACCTCAAAATTCTCTTGGCGGCCAGCCAATGAGACTCCCTTGGTGTTTCCATGTATCGACTCACGAGTCCAACACCATAAACTATATCAGGTCTTGTGATTGTAAGGTACCTTAGGCTTCCAACGAGGCTTTTGTACACTGTTGAGTTTACAAACTCACCCTCTCCTCCTTTGGACAGCTTCAATCCAGTTGCGACTGGGGTATTGACAGTGTTGCACTTGTCCATATTGAACTTCTTCAATATGTCTCTCATGTACCTTTGTTGAGAGATGTAGATACCATCACTTTCTTGCTTCACTTCTATGCCAAGAAAGTATGCCATTAATCCATTGTCAGTCATCTCGAATTCACTGAACATGGATTGCTTGAACTCATGGAACATTGCCTCATTGTTTCCTGTAAACAATAAATCATCTACATAGAGACAAATAATTAAGAACTCCCCTTTTTCACCATTCTTCATGTAAACTGAATGCTCGTATGGACATTTCTGAAATCCATTTTGGTGAAGGTAGTTGTCGATCCTTGAGTTCCAAGCTCGTGGTGCTTGCTTGAGGCCGTACAAAGCCTTCTTCAAACGATACACCTTATCTTCTTCTCCTTGTACTTGGAAGCCTTCCGGTTGTTCCACGTACACTTCTTCCTCAAGTACTCCATTAAGGAAGGCTGACTTGACATCTAGTTGATAAATTTTCCATTTATGATGTGCGGCAAGAGAGATTAGCAATCTTACCGTGTCAAGTCTCGCAACTGGAGCATAGACTTCATCATAGTCCACTCCATACTTCTGTTTGTAGCCCTTTGCTACAAGCCTTGATTTGTATCGATCCACACTCCCATCTGCAGTGCGTTTGATCTTGTAAACCCACTTGACACCAATAGCCTTCTGATTTGGTGGGAGCTTTGTCAGCTCCCAAGTGTCATTCTTCTCGATGGCATGGATCTCTTCTTCCATGGCTTTCTTCCAACAATCTTCTTCCACAACTTCATTGAATGAGAAAGGCTCGTGGTCTGCATACAAGCAGAAAAAGTTGGTTTCTTCTTCTTCTTCTTGTCCATAAATCTCTGTGAGACTCCTTAACCTCACTGGAGTTGAGGAGCTGCTTTCCTCACTAGATGTAGGACCACTCCTTGCAATTCTGTGCACTGGAGTTGTTGTGATTGTTTGAGCAGGCTGTTGCTCAATCGGTGGTACAACTTCTGGTTCTTCAAAATCAGTGGAGACGATCTTCTCTTTACTGACTTCTTTGTTGTTCCACGTCCATGTCTCTTCCTCACTGAAGATGACATCTCTACTAACCACTAGTTTGCCAGTTAGTGGATTGTAGAGCTTGTATGCCTTGGACTCTTCACTATAGCCCACAAACACACACTTCTCACCTCTATCATCAAGTTTCCTCCTCTTGGCTTCTGGAACTTGAGCATATGCAACACACCCAAAAATTCTTAGGTGTGTAACATTCGGCTTGTATCCACTCCAAGCCTCTTGTGGTGTCATCCTCTTGACACTCTTTGTTGGACATCGATTCAACAAATAAATCGAACAAGCTACAGCTTCTGCCCATAACTCTTTTGGCAAATTCTTCTCCTTAAGCATGGACCTTGTCATGTCAAGGATGGTTCGATTCTTTCTTTCGGCTATCCCATTTTGCTGTGGGGTATAGGCAGCAGTAAGTTGATGCCTAATTCCTTGCTCCTTGCAGTATGCTTGGAAAGCATTGGAGGTGTACTCTCCACCTCTATCTGATCTCACAGCCACAAGCTTGTGGTTACTTTCTGCCTCTGTGAGTGCCTTGAACTCCTTGAAAATTTTTAGGGCAGCTGACTTCTCCTTGAGAAAATAGACCCAAGTCTTTCTACTTAAATCATCAATGAAGGTAATAAAATACCTATTACCTCCATAAGACATGGGATCCAATGGACCACATATATCTGTGTGCACCAACTGCAGTGGTGCCTTTGCTCTCCATGTATCACCAACAGGGAACGATAGTCGTGCTTGCTTGCCAAGCACACAACCTTCACATACTTGGCGTGTGGCTTCAATCTGGGGTAGACCACGAACCATTCCTCCACTTGACAGCAACTTTAGGCCATTGAAATTAAGATGGCCAAATCGAATATGCCATTTCCATGACTCATCTTCCATTACACCGATGTTGCAGCTTCCAATCTTTGTGTTCAAATTCAACGGAAACATCCGGTTCTTTGACATTCGAACACGTGCAATAAGCTTTCTCCTTGCATTCCTGAGAGTGAGAAGCATGTTCTCCATATGTATAATGTACCCTTTCTGGAGCAGTTGACCAATGCTCAGAATGTTGCTCTTCATACCTGGTATGTAGTAGGTATCGGAGATGTATTCTTCTCTTCCATCCTTCTGGATGATCTTGATCTTCCCTTTGCCTTCAACTGGCAACTTTGAGGAGTCACCAAGACTTACAGATCCATAGGCCCCTTCTTTGAGTTCGGCAAAAAACTCCTTCTTTCCACACATGTGATTGCTTGCACCAGAGTCCAAATACCAAACATCTTGTTGGCTTCTGGAATCATGGTGTGCTAGTAAGACTGTAAGTTCTTCATCAGTATTTCCACTTGATTCTGCCATGTTGACATGCTCACCATTTTTATGTGAACATTCATTGGCATAATGTCCATATTGCTTACAGTTGTGACACTGGATATGAGCATTTCCTCGAGTAGATCTCCACTCCTGAGACTGACCTTGATTTTGTGCATAGCCTCGACCTCTTCCTCGGGCTCGTCCTCGGCTACGGTTGGATGAGCTCCCACGACGTGAGTTCCACTGCCCACGACCTTTATTTGGTTTGTCAATATTCAACTTTGACTCCAAAGCTTGCTCTAGCGTTGTGGGGCTTGCATTCTTCTGAATGCGTTGCTCGTGAACTAGGAGGGATCCTAGTAGCTCTTCTGCGCTCATCACCTCCAAATCCTTGGTTTCCTCAATGGCAGTCACCACATGCTCAAACTTAGATGTGAGTGACCGGAGTATCTTCTCCACAACTCGTACTTCATCGAGTCTCTCGCCATTTCTCCTCATCTGATTTACTATCACAATGAGCCTTGAGTGATAGTCGGAGATGCTCTCCCCTTCATTCATATGAGCAGTTTCAAAATCTGCTCGAAGTGATTGTAACCTCACTTTCTTGACTCGATCTACTCCTTTGTAGATTGTATTGAGTGTATCCCATACTTGCTTGCTCGTTGTTGCTTCTGCAACCTTCTCGAACGTTGAATCTTCCAAACCCTGGTATAGAAGATACAGCGCCTTTTGGTCCTTCTTTCGTAAGTCCTTGAGAGTGTTCCTTTGATCCGCAGTATATACGGCTTCTTGCTCGGCAGTGGGTACAACATACCCACTATTGACAACTTCCCATAGCTCCTGTGATCCAAACAATGCTTTGAATTGGATGCACCATCTTTCATAATTTTCTTTCTTCAATGTGGGAACTTGGAGTTGCACTAAGTTGGACGCCATAACTGCTGCACCTGCCAGAATGGTATTCTGGCTCTGATACCAATTGTTGGTATTTTACAGTTTACTAACTCAATACCAAAATATGTGGGTGATAAGTTTACAAACTCTATCACACCTCTTTCACTTTCCACTCTCAAATAAAATTGGACAAAAAAAGAAATAGAGAAAGGAGGGAAGCAACAAGCTTTGGCTAAACACTTGGACTTTGATATATGAAAAGGTTTACAAACTATTGGAATAAGAAAGCTTACAAGCTTCTTCTCAATTGGAAGTGGGATTCAAAATGGGATGATTTACAATGCTTGAGAACTTGGGTATTTATAGCAAACCAAATGATTAAACTAAGATGATTTATTACCACACAAAACACATTAATTGCACCTAATAATTTTTATTCAACCATACCTAACATTGCCTAACTTTCAATGCCTAACTTTGACATTGATTTTCAACAATAGCAACCTATTTTGATTTGAATTTCCAACAAAGGCAACACCAAATGAAGACAAGAAGCTAAGACTTGATAGTGATGCTGGGATTTCACCAGAAAGATGGTTTCTTGAGAGGTCCAATATCTCCAAGTTTCGGAGGTTCGAGATTTGGTGTGGAATGCTGCCAGAGAATTTGTTAAAACCAATATTCAGTTCTTGGAGAAGTTGCAATTGCCCAATATCGCGGGGTATATTGCCACTTAGACTGTTGTTCCTGAGGGCGATTAGTGTCGGCATGTTGGACAAATACTTGACCTGTAACCTAGTTACAGACCCATTAACGCTTTGGTAGTAGACGGGCAACTCTATAATGCCGTGACGTGTTTGAGTTGCAGCCTTTTCCGATCTGAGCGCTTGTAGTCTGCAAAGCTCCTTTGGAAATTCACCTGAAATGAAGTTACTTTGCAAGTTTATAAAGGAAAGACTTGGAAGAGTCCCCAACCAACCAGGTATTGGTCCCGTGAGTCTGTTAAAAGACAGATCCAACCCTTTCAATTTCTCGAGCTTCGACAGCCATACAGGTACTTTTCCTGTCAACTGGCAGCTTGACAAACCGATAATGTAGAGATTCTGGAACCCAGATGAACCAACCATGAGATCACCATCTGGCATTTCTTCACCTAGAAAATTATTTGCCAAAATGAGTACCCCTAAACTTTTGCAATCCTTCAATATCTTCATTGCCCCTGTGACATTGGACAATCTGTTATAAGAAAGCGAAAGGAATGACAAGGACTTCAAAGAAAGAATTTCATGTTGTATTTGTCCTTCTAGATCATTTGAGCTAAGTCGAAGTGCAATCAAGGACTTGCATGAGTAAACACTTATTGGCAAGGGACCGGTGAAGTGATTATTCTTAAGATCAAGTTTAATAAACACTTATTGGCAAGGGACCGGTGAAGTGATTATTCTTAAGATCAAGTTTAATAAGTTGAGTAAGCTTGGAGAAATTAAGCACGGAGAGATCTCCTTCCAATTGGTTGTATCCTAGATTCAGTTCTGTAAGGCTTGAGCAATTCATCAAAGACGGAGGCAGCAAACTCTCTAGATTGTTGAAATGGAGGATTATGAGCTTCAATCTGGACAGCTTCCCAATATGAAGAGGAAGTGCGCCGCTCAGCTGATTAAAGTTGAGATCCAGGATTCTGAGGTTGGTAAGATTGACAATATTCTCATCAATGGTCCCAGAAAGCTTATTGGAGGGCAACGAAACTTCTTCTAGTGCTCGAGCCTTGTGAATATCACTTGGAAGTGTCCCCAAAAGGTTATTGAAGCCTGCACGAAAGAGCTCCAATTTTGAACAGTTACCAAGTCCAAGGGGAATTATGCCACTGAAATCATTGTGGGAGAAATCCAAGCTTCTAACGAAAGGAGAATAAGAACATTTGAAAGATGGTATTTGGCCCTTAAGGAGATTGTTGCTGACATTTAAGTTGCTCAAATTCCATGCACGCTGGAGGAACGATGATGGAGTTTTTCCGTTGAATTGATTGCTGGACAAATCCACTACTCGGATACAACTTGGCGGTGGAGATAGCGGTAGTTCTCCAGAGAGAAGGTTGTAGCTCAAATCAAGGACCTGAAGACGACCCAAGGACAGAAAGAATCCAGCTTCCAGGTGACCAGAAAGTATATTATGGGAGAGATTGAGGTGGGTGAGATGCGTGAGATTTCCAAGAGATGGAGAAATGACTCCTTTGAGGCGTTTGGAGGGCAACAATAGATGGGTGACTCTACCAGCCATATCACAAGTGATGCCCTCTCATCGACAACAGTCGTTGGAAGACCAGTTTAAACTAGAAGAAGCGATATCAAATGAAGAAAAAAGAGATTGTTGGTCCATTTTGCTGCAAGCAGCATGGGTTGTAGAAATACCGCTTGTGATAAACAAGATGAAGAGTGGGAGGAAATATGATTTAGTTAGATGACTAGGCTGCACCGCCATGGTTCTTGTTGAAGGTGGCATACGAGTATATTAGATTGCTCAAAGGTGTATACTGCTTTTATAGACAAAAAGATGTAGAAACAGCATCGGAACACAGAATTATGCGTTAAACAGACGCCTTTGAACGAGATATTTTTCAATGTCACAAGTACACCGAGTGGTATACCACGTGTTACTATATAAATGGTGGAATATATGTATTAAAAAGTTAATAACTTAAAATATAAAATTTCTCACCACTTACATAAAAATACGTAGTATAACACATATGTTTCTGTCACAATAAAAAGTTTCTTCCATTGAACAGAACTCTAAGTAGGGCCCCGAGAGACCCGTAGATCTAAAAATTCCACGATTTTAGTCTTGGTCTATGGTAACGTTTTTTCAAGCTTTCATTATGAAGTGTTGATTTTATGTTTCAACTATGTGCATATTTCATAATAAGATCATTACAAGGTTACAAAGACATATGTAAGAGAATGGGATTGACAGGGTGGGCATGAATTGCCGGACAACACAGACAACACGCCTCACTTTCTCGTCAAGTCAAAGATAAGGAACACCAAATACAAGGCACAATCAGCTACCATAAATCAACGGGAAAAGGTGGTAATCACAACTCATCAGAAGACTAGGGATGGGGAACAGGGATTTGGATTCTCAGATCCATTCTATTCGTTCATCGTACAACATGCGATCAGAAATCATTATGATTTTTTTTTTAAAATTAAATACAAAAAGTACTTAACAAACAATAACCGCACGATATACAATAACGGTGTAATTGTAGATACACACACACTTGAATATTCAACAGCTGGTTAGATCATTGTATGCAATAGTAAATGATGACAAGAAATGACGACTTGATAGCGAAACTGGGTTTCTGCATAACCAAGAGATTTCTGCGCAAAGAGGTCCAATCCCTCCAATCTTGCGCGGTTTGATATTTGAAGTAGAATTTTCTTCTTTCTTTTTTTTTCTCCCCTTCCATACCCTCCCATTTGAATGGTCACAATTAAGCCACATCAACATCTTATATTAATTTTTCACTAGAAAGAGAAAAATAAAATAAAGAATGTGAGAGGAGAAAATGGAAGGAGATGAAAAGAGGAGAATAAAGAATCCTAATCCTTGATATTTTGGTTTGGAATCTTAGAAGTTGGTGACACTAGGATCCAACTCATCAAAAGTTTCAATTGGCCAATCTTCGTGTGTACGTATATTGCTATTCAAACTGTTGTTTCAGAGTTAAATTTATTGTGGCATGTCGGATAGAACTTTTTACTATAAAGTAAAGTAGTTAAATTGCCTGTGGAATGTTTGAGTTGCAGCCTTTTGCGATACTTGCCCTTGTAGTATGGAGAGTATCGTGGAATAAATTGGTTACGAATTCATTGTGGAGCCAAAAATAATTGAGAAAAATATGAAAACGATACGTGGATTTTTAGATGAAAATGATAAAATTACCCTCGAGGCACATCGAGATTTCTACACACGAGCAGCAAACAATCATCCCTCAACCAAGTCAAAAGTGCCCAAAATAGGTATTAATTCAAAACCTATTTTATCTATTCTCATCAAATCTTCTCTACAAGGTAACCCCCAAAATCATTCATTTTCAATTATATTAATTAGCTAATTAATTGATTTATTATTCAATTAATTTACTAATTAGCTACAAATCAAGGACCAAACCCAAAAAGCCATCCAAGTGGCCGGTCCATCTCCTCCTAAGGGGGTCGGCCACACCCCTATATAAACACTATCATTCTCTCCAAAACTCAATTTCAATTCTTTTATTAAATTCTCCAAACACTTTTCTCTCAAAATTCTAACTTTGGCATCAGGGGTTCTTCAGCCAAAACCCCCCCATTCATCGTGGGCGCGTGAGGTTATTGGCCTTGACCTAAGGTGTTGTTTGTTTCGTAGGTGCAATTTTGTCCAAGAACAAGGAGGAAGAAATTTGCATCCACAAATTGGTGCTTTTAATAAGACTTCGATTCACACACTTGAAGAAGACTATCGCATTCAGCGTTTATAATTTCTTATTCATTTGTAGATTTTTTGTACGTTCTAGTTCCTAGAATTTTTTGTAAAATTCTTTGAATAAACGTAAAAGAAAAATACAAAGACAAGAAATTTGGAAACCACAACGAACGAAACTTCCTACGTTCAAAGATCTGGATCAAGTGATGGAGATTGCGATGTAGCCTCACCATGACGATCCACAAGGCTCAACGCAATGACAAGAGGAACAACTTTGCCATCATGGAGCACCACCACCATGGCAGCCACGGGGACTAAAGTGGCAGTGGGCCAGCTTCATGGCAGCAGACCATGGCCTTATGCGTTGCCACTATAGCGGCACAAAACCCAAGACCAAGCCTAGGCCCATGCGCTGGCAGCAACTGCGTAAGAAGCCAAGCAGGCGGCCCAATCTACAGCCCATACTGTAGGGCAGTCGACCCAAGCGCAGTGCGAGCAGGCTCAAATCGCTGCCTAAGACACATCGCAGACCCAAGTTGTGCTGACCATTCCCTCGGCCCAGATCCAATGCGCTTCCAGCACTGCACCTCGCTCACGCGCCCCGTACGTGGCACGGCTCACTTCCGTGGCCCAGCCCAAGCCAGTTTAAGATCGGTTCAACTGTCCCGGTTCCAAATTTCTGGGCCGACTATTGAATCAAGGGCATTTTCACCCCATTTCTCCGCGGATTTGACATTTCCCAACTCAAATTTTGCACTCGAAGTCCACTACACTTTCGCTACTCAAGGATACGCATTTCGTCCAAACTCTTCCAACCCGAATGGTGAACAACATTTGTCTCAACAAGTCATAGAGTTGACAAACGCCCTCGCATAGCAAACAACCTTGGTGAATTAGCTCTTGCAGCGTACCGAGATGCAACGTGCCCCAGACAAGGTGTCCTAAAATAGGATAAGGGCAAACGATGAACCTCTCCAACAACGTCTCGACAAGCAGCCACTTAACCAGTCACGAACGGAGCGTTCTAGTGGAGTACATTCCCGATTGGACCATCGAGATAACGTATATTCTTGTCTTAGTGAGCAGAGAAGTGTGTACCCTCAGTTAGGCCTACGGACGAACATACACTCACGATTGGGGTCATACTCTGATAATCAATATGAGTAACCTTTTAGGCGAAGTGTTTATTCGTGGCAAGGCTCTGAAGGAGCATCCTCCACCTCACATCGGAGTAGGCAGCACAACGGACAGAGAGAATCAGTCATTCAATCCAGCTCAAGTTCAACCAGCAGCCTGCAAGTTCGCCTGCTAGGAACATACCACATGCACAGCAGCTGTGACATAAACGAGCCAAACACAAGGAAGAACAGCCTAGACCAGCAGGTCACGACAGGGGGCAGTCGAGAGCTCCGCTACCCCAATAAAGGAAAATTCTGGAAGAAGTAGAGAGGCTTCTAACCGAGCAATTACTCGATTTCCAGTGCAACGAAGCTACTGACAAAGCGTTCCGATGAGATATGAACAACATAAATGGGTCACCTTTCAATGAAAAGGTCGAGCAGATAGGATTATCCCACAAAAATTGTCGAATACAAAGATTACTTCTGTTCTGGCAAAGGTAACAGCTCAATCTAATGGTGCACATGGGGCAAACGAGTACTAGAAGGACACACCAGCCCAATTACCAAGAATCGCGGGCATGTCTTGTTCTTAACACTCTCGACGATTTAATAATGAAGCAGCACATCACCAGTAGTTGAGCATCACAAACCTAGTGGTCCAATGAGCCCTGCCAATCTAGCCTTGTGGCTCCTAATTACGCCAACCAAGCCCATGACACTCCAAACTTTAAAGCATCCAACGATGAAGCAGAAGACAAAGCTTTATTAGCAGCCCCTACTAGCGAAAGACTAAGTGGTGAAGAAGCTTACAATCCATTCAGATTCTCAACTGATCACCAACTAAGCCTCAAAAGGGCACACGACGAAACATCTAATGATGGCTCAATAATTATGGGAGCAGTTCACTGCGCTTACACCCTTAAGCAAGTTCCACAAGCAGTTTGAAGTCTCAAGCAGATTGCCAAACAAGACCTCCCAGGCTGAGGATTATTACATATGTTTAGCATTCCAACTTTCCTTAGCTACATTCACGACAACGACTTTCATGCTCTCCAGTGCAAAAGGGTAAACCAATTCCCCCACACCTATCTGGGTAAGCTCTCCAATGCGAGAGGGTAAACTAATTCACCGACACCCATATGGGTCCCCTTTCCAGTGTGAGAGGATAAACTAGTTGCTCTCCAGTGCGAAAGGGTAAACTAATTGCTCTCCAGTGCAAGATGGTAAACTAATTGCTTTCCAGTGCGATAGGGTAAACTAATTCTCCGACACCCATATGGGTCTGTTCTTCAGTACGAGAGGATAAACTAATTGTTCTCCAGTGCGAGAGAGTAAACTAATTCTCCGACACCCATATAGGTTTGCTCTCTAGTGCGAGATGATAAACTAATTGGTCTTCAGTGCGAGAGAATAAACTAATTGCTCTCCAGTGCGAGAGGGTAAACCAATTCCATGACATCCATATGGGTTTGCTCTCCAGTGCGAAAGGATAAACTAATTACTCTCCAGTGCGAGAAGGTAAACCAATTCCCTGACATCCAAAAGGGTCTACTATTCAGTGCGAGACGTTAAACTAATTGATTTCCAGTGCGAGAGGGTAAACCAATTTCTCGACACCTATATGGGTCTGCTCTCCAGTGCGAGAGGATAAACTAATTGCTATACAGTGCAAAAGAGTAAACTAATTTCCCGACATACACATGGGTCTGCTCTCCAGTGCGAGAGGATAAACTAATTGTTCTCTAGCTCAAAAGCAGTGAATGGTCAGGGGGCATCATACACTTTGCACTCAACAATTTGTTAATCCGACACCTTATCTTTAGTAGCTTCGATCTTGGTAGCTTCATCCTTGACTGCTCAATCTACGGTAACTGAGAAATCAAACTCAAGCAATTTCCTCATTTTTGGCAAGCAATCCAAACGTGGAAGCTCAAACCGTGGCCCATGCCACGCCACTTCCTCGGCTCATATTGAGCCAGTTCTTGGCTTCAGTCAAGCCGAACATCACAAGTAATGGCCCCTGCCACACCACCTTCTTTGCCCATGCCAAGTTGACTCCTGGCCCCTGCTAGCCGACGTGCTGCACCATCCCGATGGCTGTCCCGTGGCAGCACCACTCAAGAAGAAGACAAGGAAAATAAGAGTGCTAGGGAAGGGGGAACAAATATCTTCTAATTTTCTCTCTTCTTGTAAAGATAAATAATTGCCCTCCGAAGTTGATTTAATCCCCTACTTAAGGTAGACTTAAATAGGCTTTGGAGGCGATTTATTTCCCTTTCCTAAAAGAATTTAATTCCAAGTCCAAACGAGAATCTACATCAAAGTTGGAGATCTGTACACCTGCTGCCCTTTTCTGCGAGCAGTCCAGTAGGTGTGGGGGCATTTGTGGAGCCAAAAATGTAACATTCCACATCAACCAACGAAAATGGGGTGATGTGCTTTATATGTACATGCCCACCTCCATATAACACGACGCCTTTTGGGAACTCATTGGCTTCGGATTCCATCAGAACTCCGAAGTTAAGCGAGTTCAGGTTAGAGCAATCCTAGGATGGGTGACCCACTGGGAAGTTCTTGTCTGAGTTCCTAGAAACAAAATCATGAAGGCGTGACCAAAGCCCAAAGCGGATAATATTGTGCTACGGCTGAGTCGAGACAGGGATGTGACAAAAAAAATTGAGAAAAATATGGAGGCGACACGTGGATTTTTGGGTGAAAAGTACAAAATTACCCTCGAGGCACATCGAGATTTCTACGCATGAGCAGCGGGCAATCATCCCTCAACCAAGCTAAAAGTGCCCAAAATAGGTATTAATTCAAAACCTGTTTCATCCATCCTCATCAAATCTTCTCCACAAGGTAATCCCCAATTCATTCCTTTTAATTATATTAATTAACTAATTAATTGATTTATTATTCAATTTATTTACTAATTAGCAACAAATTAATAACCTAACCCAAAAAGCCATCCAAGTGGCCGGTCCCTCTCCTTCCAAGGGGGTTGGCCACACCCCTATATAAACACCCTCATTCTCTCCAAAACTCAATTCCAATTCTCTTACTAAATTCTCCAAACACTTTTCCCTCAAAATTCTAACTTTGGCATCGAAGGTTCTTCGGCCAAAGCCCCCCATTCATCGTGAGCGCGTGAGGCTCTTGGCCTTGACCTAAGGTGTTGTTTGTTTTGTAGGTGCAATTTTCTCCAAAAATAAGGAGGAAGAAATTTGCATCCACACTCATCATTTCTAATTTTTGAACTTAACACATCTATTTACAAGTGAAAGAATAAAATAGATCGTAACACTAAGTGACTCTAATTTTAGATATTTTGCTAGCCAGACATACGTAGTTAGATAATGTTTATAATTCATTGGAATGTGGACCATGCATCTTCAAGTATCATATCATTAATATGAAAGATTTTTCAAAGTGCCCGGAACACGGAGTGGTACACTACGTGTCACTATCGATGCAAGTGGTGAGATACTTATATTAAAAAAATTAACAAGTTAAAAAATAAAACTTCCCTTCATTTATGTAATGATATGTGATATGCTATGTATTCTAGACACAAAGAAAAAATTCTCATCAACAACGCTTTTCATAATAATTTGGCAGCCCAAATATATATAGGCTAAACTGTCAATTTGCCTCCTGAATTATTACTTGACTTTCGATTTCCCCTTGAACTTTTTAATTGGAAAATTAAGGACTTAAACTTTTATTTTTTTAGTGGATTTCCACTATTTTTTTTTTTGGCCGATTTCCCCCATACCATTAGGTTTTCATAGATTTTATCCAAATTAACGTTAACTCTTATCACATGTACACCACATGACTCTCTTTTGTGGACAAAAGCGTCACTTTGCTAGACCTTCAGACATAAAAGCTATAGAATCACACATATTTGCATAGGTTTATATTTTAGAAATCTAAGGTTTTCAATTATTAAAGAATGAAGTGACCGAACCATCCTTACATGTTGTGCACATGCTTCCATTTAACAAAAATTTGGATGGAATGAATGAAAAATTAATAGTATGGAGCAAATCGGCCAAAAAAAATTAGTTTAAGTCCTTAATTTTCCAATTAAAAAGTTCAAGGCAAATTGAAAGTTAGGTGATAATTTAGGGGGCAAATCAGCATTTTATTTTGTATATAGCAACTATTTGTATTGTACGTAACAACTTAGAATGTCAACAAGAAAAATATAATACGATGATTGTGACATCCCACATCGCCCAGGGGAGTGATCCTTATATGTATATTCACATCCCTACCTAGCACGAGGCCTTTTGGGAGCTCATTGGCTTCAGGTTCCGTAGGAACTCCGAAGTTAAGCGAGAAGGGGGCTAGAGCAATCCCATGATGGGTGACCCATTGGGAAGTTGTTCATGAGTTCCCAAAAGCAAAACCGTGAGGGAATGGTAAGCCTAAAGCGGACAATATCATGCTACGGTGATGGAGCGGGCCCGGGAAGTGGTCCCCCCCGGGTCGGGATGTGACAATTTGGTATCAGAGCCTAACCCTGGCCGTGGTGTGCCGATGAGGACATCGGGCCCTTAAGGGGGTGGATTGTGACATCCCACATCGTCCAGGGGAGTGATCCTTATATGTATATTTTCATCCCTACCTAGCACGAGGCCTTTTGGGAGCTCACTGGCTTCGAGTTCCGTAGGAACTCTGAAGTTAAGCGAGAAGGGGGCTAGAGCAATCCCATGATGGGTGACCCACTGGGAAGTTGCTCGTGAGTTCCCAAAAGCAAAACCGTGAGGGAATGGTAAGCCCAAAGCGGACAATATCGTGCTACGGTGGTGGAGCGGGTCTGGGAAGTGGTCCCCCCAGGTCGGGATGTGACAATGATCACATTAAGGAATTCTGATATCAAGCATATATATATATATATATTCCCATTTACAGAAGAAAACATTAATTCACTTGAACTCTTGAGTCATATATTTGTCCAACTTTCGAGTGTCGTGGTATGTTGTTGTGAGGAAGAACCCAAGTCTCATCACAATCATCATTACTAAATAACATTCTTATTTGCAAGGATCCACTTGGGGGGCGAGGTTGTTGTCCAAACTACTCCATAACTCCTGTCTACTACTTTGCATACAAAGTTGTTTGTCTGCAAAGTTTTTATATTATTTCAATTAATATGTCATGATGAGGGTAACATAAGAATAGAGCAAATAAATTCAACAGATACAAGAACAAGAGTTTAGCTAAAAGATAACAACTTGACTGAGTTCATATGCAGCTCTTTATTATATATTTTCTTTGGTGTATAAGTCTAAATTAACTGTTGTTTCCTTTTGAAGAAAAAACAAGTGCTTGCAAAGAGCTGAGCAATGAAAAAGCCGAGCACACTACCCTGACCAACTAGCTAACGTAACCCACATTTGTAGGTTGGTTCATAAATATTGACGGAATGAAATTAAGCACAAGTTTACAGGTAATAGTGGAGCATATAATATACCTCACATAGCTGGATAGCTGTGATATCTTTCTTCCCTTGTTGGTACAATGTTGCAAGAGCCAAATAATGAAGATAATTACTGTTCTCTTCAATCAGGATCGTAATATTTTTGTTTGGATAGCTGCATGAAACACTGTTTTGTGAAGAGAGACAGATAGAGCTACCTGAGTCAGTTTATCACAAAATTTGTCATGAAGTTTCCTCAAAGTTGCTTTCAAGACTTGTATGCTCTTACCGTCTGTATTCGATGTCAACGATAGCAAGAGAAAACAGAGAAGCAGCTGCATTAGTAGTTTTAGCCATACGACCAAATGCTCGTTTGCTCAGGATGAAATCTGTGCGGTCACTGGAGCCTTGGTCTGTTATAACTACAGTTACTCCTTTTTTTGAGCAACGGGCACTGTTGGTGCACCTCACCTAATGAACCATTAAGAAAAACTAATTATTATATATGACCAGAAACAAATAACCCGTGCACGTGCACACATATATCTTCGTGCTTAGAATCATGCATTCTCACCTGGTAACAAGTACCACATCCAACACCATTGCGATAGAGGTCAGAGGCACCTGAGACACCCCCACCATTGATCATTGCTCCAAATGAACCAAACCCACACGCACCAACTGCAGTTAGATACAAAAAAAAAAAATGTATTAGTAAGCATGCCTGCAGCATAAAATATTTCTGTTAATTTGTTTTTCTTTAATTAAAAGTCCAAATGTTTGATATACAGAGGAGTCCATAATGTTGTGCAGCTTAAAATATTTCTGTTAATTTGTTTTTCCTTAAGGTTAATTTATAGTTCGATATACAGAGGAGTCCATAATGTTGTGCAGATCATTGTATGCTGCAGTAAATGATGAAGAGAAGAAATGAAAGAGTTGACAGTGTAAATGGGATTCCACCTGATTTCTTGGGAGGTCTAATTTTTCCAAGCTTGTGAGTTCCGAATCTGTTCTGAGAAAGTGAGAGGAAGGACAGAGATTTCAGTTGAAGAAAAAGTGGTTTGAGAGACTAGCAAGAAGTGTCTACTTCGCTGATGTTTTAAATCACAAAGAAGCAAAGTTAATTAATTGTATCCAACTAATTTTCGATTAGCCCAGCTCTCTTAATTTCCCTTGTGAAACAAGATTTTTGTTTATTAATTTACCTTTTTTCTTTATACAAGCGATATTGCCCAAGGGAGGATTCTAATAATCGAAAAATAAAGAGGTATTTGGACACAAAACCTCGACTGCAGGAATAAATATTGTTATCATCCATTTGAGCTGCCCCTTGCAGTTGAACAAGAAATCAAAAGCACAAAAATAGTCTCAAACAAGGAAAGCCGAAACCAAGCAGTAATCAATGAAGTAGACAATTTTGTTCTTGTGATGCCGAAGCAAGGGGAGGTTTTGCCAAAAACAGAATGGAGTCTGTCACTGTCGAAAATTGAATGACATAACCAGCTAGTTTCTTGTTGGGTTAACAAAGTCTCTAATGGAAAGCATTCTGTTTCTCATACATTAAGGTTTAGCAAGAAATACTGTCAAGAAACTAGCTATGTTTTAAAGACGACTCCTAGGAATTGTTGGGCATGTCATAGACTCCAAAAATGAAATCCGTCTTCTCTTCCAGTTATATATCAAGATCTTTGATTTTGTGTCAATCGAAACTCTTAATTCTCTTGTTTGAAAGAGCAACAACAAAACCAGCTAGCATGGTAATACGTCTATCGCTTTCCCCAAATTTAGCTACTTCATATATGGGATCCTGCCTTGCCTCCTCATACTCAACTTTTGTTACCAAGTACAACATAATTGGAGAATAATCAGGAGAGCCAAAGTATCAGGGACGGACCTGCCTCAAGGGCTATATGGCGATCAGTAGAAAGCAAGGATACAGTGGCCGGTCGAGTCTTACGACGACCACTATTTTTTATTTCACGGTGGCAGTTGTATCAACACTTATACCAAAACACACTTGGTACTCCAAATACAACATAATTAGGCTTAATCGACAGCCTTTACCCATACACAGAGTTAGAGCCACTGAAGTGGCCTGTTATCAGCAAAGCAAAGCATAAGTCCAATTTGCCTGGTATCAGCAATGAGGATGGGGTGCGTAGTGGTTCAAGGGGCTTCACCAGCTCTCATTTTTGTGGATAGTCTGAGCTTTCTAAAAGGGACAGAGAGTCGAGGGTGCTCTGAATCCACAAATTCTGGAAGAGCTTCAACTGCTTCTTCCTTGGATCCCAATAGAAAAGTAGCGATCGAAACTCGGGTAGTTACCACCCTGCATCGTACTCTATGCTTCGCATTGCACAACATCCCATTGCTCCATGCCTTGATATGAAAATATCAACAAGAAGATTAGATTGCCTTATTATGGTGCAAATTAGCGAAAAATTAACACGACAGTCTTATTATAGTCCTAGAGTTTGGCTTAATTTTTTGGTATTTATTTGTTGTAAGTGAGAGTTCGAGTGAACTGGTCGAACATGGAAGCAGTTTGTTTGGTAACCGAGAAAATAATCAGAGATTTAAGTATGTGGAATGAAAATTTTGAATCTTTATCGTTTTAGAATACCCAGTTCTTTCTTTGTAATGGAAATGGAAGTTCTGAGATTTTGGCTTAATTGTTAGTATTTATTTGTTGAAAGTGAGGCTTGGATTAAACTGGTCGAATTCGGAAGCACTTTGTTTGGTTACTGAGAAAATGAGCAGAGCAAAAGAATCTGGAAATGAAAATTTGAATCTCTATCGTTTTATAATTTTGATCATTGTGATGGATAATGTGTCGATATAATCGTCACCAACAACAAAATGTTACATAGAGTTTCTGCCATTTCATGTTCTATGGTTTGCTGACTTTGATATCATATCTTCTTTCAGCTACCCTGAATATACTCGCTTACTTCCACGTCCCTCAGACAATGGACCACCAAGAATTGAGCACTTAATGCAGTAAACTCATAGTGGGCTAATTCATGAATTGAATCAAATGGACCTTTTTAACTAAGCGGTAGAGTCGCGCTCTTTAAACTTGGTTGTTTCAGAAGGGGGGCTTGTTCTAGAATATATCTGCAAAGTTCTGGATCTTCCTCTTCAGTGAGTGCTGCTCCTTTTGTCTTCTTATTGTCTTTTTTGTTGATGTATGGCATATGATTTCCGTCATTATCAAGTTCAAGTTGATAAATAGAAAAAAAAATTTCATTCTTTGAAGGTTTGTTGCAGATCTCATCCATTTTGGAGCTGTATATTATGCCCTTGTCTGTCCACGGCCTCCTCCAACTGCAACCCAAGAGCAGATGAGGGTATTTAAAGAAGTTACAGCACCATCAGTACTAAAAGATAGGGCTTCCATCAAAGGAAAAACTGTAAGAGAAGCACAGAAGACTTTCCGCATAACACATCCAGACCAATTTGTTGAAACTGGAACCTACTTATGTGTTCATGTACACCCAAAGCATTTTCCTAGGTAAAACACAATGTTTTACGCGTCCTTATGATAATTTTTACTAGTGTTATTCTTGTTCACATCAAATTTTGATCAGGTGCTATGAAATTGACTGGAAATCAAGAATTGTAGCTCTAACTGATGAATTCGTGGTTTTGGACAAACCTGCTGGTACAACAGTACGGATCATTACAGACATATTTCGATATCTGTTATCTGGCACTATCAAATGTTTTTTTTGAGTACTTAATTAGTTGCTTACATCAACTATGATTTGATAACAATTTTTGTCCAGGTAGGAGGAACTACAGACAAACATTGAAGAAAGTTGTGCAACCTTTGCCACTCGTGCCTTGGGACTAACAACGCCCCTGATGACTACACATCAGATTGATAATTGTACAGAAGGATGGTATGTTCTATTATACTAGTTTGTTGTTTTTCTTGTTGTTGAGACTCGAGACAGAGAGGGTAATGCTACTCACTCACTTGCAGTGTTGTCTTAGCTAGAACCAAGGAGTATTGCTCAGTTTTTCACGGAAAAATCAGAGTAAGTTTTGCAATTTCATGCTTTGGCATGCATAATTTTGATAGCCATAATTACTGGGAGGGGAAGGGCAGAGTGTGATAACTCAGAAGCTGAGGGGTTCCTTATTACTTCCCTCCAACACGGAGTTTGTTTTCTTTAGGTCATTAAGTTTATTTATCTTTTCTTTCACCCAGGAGAAAAAGGTGAAGAAGCATTATCTTGCTCTTGCCGCTGCCCCTGTGCCAATTGGAACAATTACTCACTACATGCGTCCAATTAACATGGCTCCAAGACTCATTTCAGAAGGCAATAGTCTATGTCAAGCACTGCATAGAAACTAGTTTGGTGTTTGAGGAGTTGCATTTTGAATGTATCAAGTGCCTTGAGGGATTTACATCCTCACCACATTGTTTTGCCAATATCTTTCCTTTCTGTTTTCCTATTTGGCGCTGAAATGACACCTCCAGTGTGTGCTGCTTGTGTGTAGAACTAAAAACCATTATTTCTCACGACAGGTATTTGGTGGGATGATTCAAACAGACAGGACATAACCGTTGTTTGAAGCAATTTCAGGATTATGTCTTGTTCTTTCGGTTTTTATAAATGTTTTTAAAAGCCAATTTAAAGTTTTAATGAATTGAAGCCCACCCATAGAAAGCTTTCTTTAACTTGATGTAACATCTTCATAACCACAGTTGAAGAAACAAACTTTGTGAATAGAAATACACTTTGTGAAATTATTACACTTAGTAGTAAACTCCTTCTGTACGAAGCTAAACAATTATTGGCAATGCAGATTTCATGGAACGGTGGAGTTTGTATCAACTTGAAGTCATGGAATGCAAGGAGGTTCCCTGGCCAAGTTCTGTTGTTGAACAGAAATATTGTGTTGAAGACTGTGGGTGGCCAGTGGCCTTCAAAAGAATATGCATATGAGTGTAAAATCAACCTTCTGACTGATACATGAATTCAATTAGTTTCATTTTCTTTTCAGACTCTGATTTGGAGCGAGATGTGGTCTAATTAATTTGTTTTTTTCTTTCTGAGATCACTGAGATATGGTCTAATTAATATTGGCTTTAAATTGGCTCAAATAAAAGGAGACGTCCTGCTGATTCAAGCATATAATATTTCAAAAGGAATAAGATTTTCTGTAGTTCAGAATTCAAGATTTTGGGAAGATGAGTTATAACTAAACATCTAAAAACTCTGACTTCTCATTCTTTGGCACAAGGAAAGTTACATGGTTACTGTATTCTGTATCCGTTAGTTATGTCATTGGATTCTAAGGAACTAGGAGTTAAAAGAATATTGATGATTCTTTTAATAGTTTGTGTTGCAAGTAAGGCCAGATAATGATAATTTCTTTGGAAATAACAACATTGATGATGCAGGTTCGAGCACAACTGGCAGCGCTTGGTGCACCAATAGTTGGCGATTCCATGTACATGCCAGCTGCAGTTGCAGAAATGGCAAGTCCTGGGCGGAACCCGTTTGGCAAATATAAGAAGCATTATACTCATGTAACTGATAAAGAAGTAGCTATCGAACAGTGGAGTGCACAGCATGGGAAGGAACCTGGCGTTGCTATCTGTCTTCAAGCATGTCAGATATCATGGGATGATGGGAAGTGCACTTTTGAGGCTGGAGCTCCTTGGTGGAGGTGCCAATAAAATTAGAAGAGGTGGATGCGGATCGATTGCATGGTACGGTATTCTCCTTTTGGTGGAGTTAGGGTGTCTGCCTGGATCATATGCTTGATTTCTATAATTACAAGGCACAAAGTAGACATACTTTTGCTTATAAGTTCATATTTGGATATGGCTGCGGCCTGCCCTTGTATTTTGGTAATCTCTCTCTCTCTCTCTCTCTCTCTCTAATCATCTGCATTCAAAATGGTTGTGGCCTCAATTATTGATTGACACTTGTTTATAAACTCATTTTGGGTGCAAAAGATTTGATCTCGCAGTAGGACGAGGACAATACTCTCTCCAAACATATATAACATTGCATCGCTCCTTCCAAATCACCCAACAGCAAATGCCCATGAACCTAAAGAATTGAGCTTCATGAGTGGTGGAAAACTCCCACAAACCCCTAGCTAATCGCAAAATGATTAAAACATGGTATTACGTCGGAATGAAAACGGACTATCGGGTTACCGAATCCGATTATTATCAGATAATATTTGCTATAAAAGACACCAGATTTGAATCATTATCGAACTGTCGGATTCAAGTGTCAAATCTATATCCTATTAATACATTGGATTCGGATCGAAATCCAATTAAAGTAAAGGTGTAAAACCAAGAAGAAGAACAACAAAGATAAATAAGAAACAAAAGGACTATGACTTAAGAAATTAAATAACTTGCCTTTAAAAGTGAAATCTTGTTTGGAACTGAAAGCCAAAAAGTAAACACTCAAGGTCAAATTTTGAAAACTCAAGGAAGTTGTTTTCAGTTTTTTGTTTTAAGTTTTCAATGTTGCCAAACAAAATTTCAGTTTTTGGAAAAGTAAAAACAAAAATTGAAAGCTAAAAACAAAATGGTTATCAAACGCTCTTGTATACCTTAGATTGTTGCGATGCAGCAGTAATGTGTACTAGTAAATAAGTCTTTTATTTCTCAAAGAAAAGTACACTTGATTAACGCACAAAACGATCTACAATATTGGAGAAAAACTCGAAATATGTGTATCGCCATGACCTGCTTAAAGCTAAAGGGCCACAAACTCCCCAAAACCCTACAATGAAACCAAGAGATACTGAAATTTGAAGCCATGGAATTCCATTCCCAGAGTCGTGTGCATCTTCCCGGTCCTTAGTCGTATCACTATCACCTGGACTCTTCTTCGGGCACTTATTTGGAAGCGGGGAACCGCAAAGTCCCGGGTTACCCTCAAAGGCAGTAGCATTGAAGCCTTGGAGCTGAGTGCCTAACGGTATTTGGCCTTGGAGGTTATTGTAGGCAACACTAAATGAAGACAAGAAATTAAGATTTGATAGTGATGCTGGGATTTCACCAAAAAGATGGTTTCCTGAGAGGTCTAATTTCTCCAAGTTTCGGAGGTTTGAGATTTGGTGTGGAATGTTGCCAGAGAATTTGTTAAAACCAATATCCAGTCGGTGGAGAAGTTGCAATTGCCCAATATCGCGGGGTATATTGCCACTTAGACTGTTGTTCCTGAGGCTGATTGTTGGCGGCATGTTGGACAAATATTTGTACTGTAACACAGATGCAGACACATTAACGCTTCGGTAGTAGATGGGCAACTCAAAATCGCCGTGATCTGTTTGAGTTGCAGCCTTTTCCGATCTGAGCGCTTTTAGTCTGCAAAGCACCTTTGGAAATTCACCTGAAATGAAGTTATTATCCAAGTATATATGGGAAAGACTTGGAAGAGTCCCCAACCAACCAGGTATTGATCCAGTGAGTCTGTTAGAAGACAGATCAAACACCTCCATTTTCTTGAGCTTCGACAGCCACACAGGTACTTTTCCTGTCAATTGGCACCCTGCGAGACTGATATAGGAGAGATTTTGGAACCCAGATGAATCAACCATGAGATCACCATCTGGCATTTCTTCACCTAGAAAACTATTTGTAAAAAGAAGTGCCCTTAAACTTTCGCAATCCTTCAATATCTTCATTGCTCCTGTGACATTGGTCAATCTGTTAAAAGAAAGCGAAAGGAATGACAAGGATTTTAAAGAAAGAATTTCATGCTGTATTTGTCCCTCTAGATCATTTGAGCTAAGTCGGAGTGCTATCAAGGACTTGCATGAGTAAACACTTGTTGGCAAGGGACCCGTGAAGTGATTACTCATTAGGTCAAGTTTAATAAGTTGAGTAAGTTTGGAGAAATTAAGCACGGAGAGATCTCCTTCCAATTGGTTGAATCCTAGATTCAGTTCTGTAAGGCTTGAGCAATTCATCAAAGACGGAGGCAGAAAACTCTCTAGATTGTTGAAATGGAGGATTATGAGCTTCAATCTGGAGAGCTTCCCAATATGAAGAGGAAGTGTGCCACTCAACTGATTAGAGTAGAGATCCAAGATTGCGAGGTTGGTAAGATTGGCAATGTTCTCACCAATGGCCCCGGAAAGCTTATTGGAAGGCAACGAAACTTCTTCTAGTGCTCGAGCCTTGTGAATGTCACTTGGAAGTGTCCCCAAAAGGTTATTGAAGCCAGCACGAAAGAGCTCCAATTTTGAACAGTTACCAAGTCCAAGGGGAATTATGCCACTGAAATCATTGTGGGAGAAATCCAAGCTTCTAAGAAAAGGAGAATAAGAACAGTTGAAAGATGGTATTTGGCCCTTGAGGAGATTGTTGCTGACATTTAAATTGCTCAAATTCCAGGCACGCTGGAGGAACGAAGGTGGAATTGTTCCGTTGAATTGATTGCTGGACAAATCCACTATTCGGATATAAATTGGTGGTGGAGATAGCGGTAGTTCTCCAGAGAGAAGGTTGTAGCTCAAATCAAGGATCTGAAGGCGACTCAAGGACAAAAAGAATCCAGCTTCCAGGTGGCCATAAAGTATATTATGGGAAAGATTGAGGTGGGAGAGATGCGTGAGATTTCCAAGAAAGGGAGAAATGACTCCTTTGAGGCGTTTGGAGGGCAACAACAGACGGGTGACCCTACCAGCCGGATCACAAGTGATGCCCTCCCATCGACAACAATCTTGGGAAGTCCAGTTTAAACTAGAAGAAGCGATGTCAAACGAAGAAAAAAGAGAGTGTTGGTCCATTTTGCTGCATGCAGCATGGGTTGTAGAAATAAAGCTTGTGATAAACAAGATGAAAAGGAGGAGGACATATGATCTAGTTAGATGCTTAGGCTGCAGTGCCATGGTTCTTGTTGAAAGTGGCATACAAGTATATTAGATCGCTCAAAGGTCTATACTGCTTTTTATAGGAAAAAATGATGTAGAAACAGCAGCGGAACACAGAATTAGCGTGCTGGAAGGTGCATTTGTAGAAATTGCAAACAAATCATATTATTATATATGCACGGCCGTTTCTTTTGACTATATTGCACTTGCAACAATGTAGTGATTACTATTGCTAATCTAGAGCCAAGAAGACTGCAGGTGAAAAATGATTTTAGTCTTGGTCTGTGGTAGCGGTATTTCAAGCTTTCGGAACTTCAATTTCAAAAGAAAACATGACAGGATGACTAGGTAGCATTTTAATATTCAACAGCTGGCCAGATTATTGTATGCAACAGTAAATGATGACAAGAAATGACGACTTGATAGCGAAACTAGGATGCTGCACGACTGATAGATTTCTGGAGAGAGGTCCAATGTCCCCAATCTTGCGAGGTTTGATATTTTAGTCTGGTATGTTAGAAGTTGTTGACACTAGGATCCAACTCTTTAAAAAGTTTCGGTTGGCCAATCTCAGTAGTTACATATATTGCTGTTCAGACTGTTGAGTCGGAGTTAAATTTCTTGTGGCATGCTGGATAGAAACTTGTACTGTATAGCAGCTAGATTGTTTGTGGAATGTTTGAGTTGCAGCCTTTTGCGATACCAGCCCTCGTTGTCTGCCAAGCTAAATTTGGTAGTTCACCTGAAACTTAGTTATTACCGAAAGCTTGTAACGAAAAGACGGAGATTTGGAAACCCCAAATCAATCATGCCATCTCAGTTGGGACCAAAACAGTCATTACACGTTGCAGCCTTGCTCGGACTTTGTGCTACAGGCAGAAGAATGGAATAAATTGAGCATAAGGATCAAATAATCAATACTGTTGAAAGTTGATCCAACGACTATAATTATTATAACTTGTACAAGGAGCCCTGTTTGTGGTCATTAAATTAAATTTCAACGGTTCATATCCTTTGCTCAGAGGACTCAGTTTATTTGGGTTCCTTTGTGAAAAGAGGATTGTTTCCTGAGAAAAAATCCATAATACTTTTGGGCAAATGTTTTAGTTTAGGGTGATGCTATCTTTACACCCGTTTTTAATTTTTTACACATTTCTTGTTTATTTATGTATTTTAATCTTTTTCAATTCATTAATTTGAAGGCTAAAAAATAAAAAAAGTATGTAAGATGAAAAAATGATGTGTGAATAAAACCACTCTTAATTTAATGTTTAGAATTATATTTTGGTCGACAACTAAAAAAAGAATTGTATTTTATTGATGGGTAGTTGGATTTAAGGGAAAATGATTTCGCTAGAGCCTTTTTCTGGGAATCCCATAATTGCGACCATTCATCATACATCGTACGATAATAAATTATTTAAAATTTAAAATTTAAAATTAAATATAAATAATACCTAACGAAAATTGATCATATAATATACAATGAATGATTACGATTACGAAATCTCTAGAAAAAAAAGATCCGGCCAGGATCCTTTTCCGGATTTAAGGACTCGGAATGTCTGTTCACTTTGCTTTTGAGTTTTGACCAGATGGTTTGACACTTCCACTTCCTGCCGGGAAGTTGGGGGCATAACTTTTTTTTTCTTTTCAAAAGTTTAATTAGTTTAATACCCATAAAATGGTTATTGTCATTGTCCCGTCGTGGCCGTCGCCGTCATCGTCTTCACGTCCTGCACATTTTTCATTTTATATGTGACTTTAGCTTGTGGGTTGCTCTGTTGGCTCTGTCTCTCCAAATTGACTAGAATTCTACACAAGCTTGTACGTATTGCAATCTTGTTACAATCTTGTATTATACTGTTCAAAATTGAGGAGGAGTTCCTCTTTAATTCATTTAGTGACTGATTTATAAAATTTTGTGTTCCAAAATCGTTCATATTATGAATTTCTATGTAGTGATCATCTCTATAAAAATTAATTAAAACTAAAATATGCAAATAGCGTTGTTCTAAATATGTGTAAACAAAGTTATCGTCAGTGAGTTCAAACAAGCTTATTAAACCGCATGCTACATGTGTTTCCTATGCAATCACATTGTATTGTGATCACTTTCTGTTAAAATATTTAATTTTGTTCTATTATTTGTATTAAATGTCACTTGCTTTGATGTGATGTTGTTCTCCAAATAACCAAAAAAAAAAAATTACCACTCTTCTTTAAGATATGATTTGAATCGCAAGACAATTTTTTTAGCCCATCGCAACGCGCGGGCATCAATTCTTCTAGTGATTTCTATTACATGATGTTATTTATATATCTTTGTTATGCTTCTTCTTAGTTTTGCTTTTAGAGGATGCTTTCCTACAATGCTTTTGGGAATGAGAATGAGAGGGATATAAATGGGTAGACTGATGCCTAATTGTCCACGTATCAGATAAAGGTTCTGTCATTGGTAATGATACTTTGTTGAGACGTACATATTTTACTACATAGGACCGACTTATTTTGTTCATTTTTTTGTGTGTTAGTAAATAAAAGATTTGTCGAGAATAAACATTATGGCTTACCGATTTACTGACTACTGTTGCTAATCTAGTACCATGTGAAAAACGGATTTTGGTCTTGGCCGGTGGTAAAGATAAGAAACGAAAGACTTGGTGGTATAAATGAGATTCCGCCTGATTTCTTGGGAGGTCTAATTTTTCCAAGCTTGTGAGTTCCGATTCTGTTCTGAGAAAGTGAGAGGAAGGACAGAGATTTCAGTCGAAGAAACCGAGGTTTGAAAGACTAGCAAGATGTGTCTACTCCACTGATGTTTTAAATCATAAAGAAAGAAAGTTATTTAATTGTATCCAACTATTTTTTCGATTAGCCCAGTTCTCTAAGACCAACTTTAATGGTGGGCTAAAAGCTAAATTACTTCTCAAAATTTCCCCCCAAACCCACTCCAATCCAAGGGGAAATTTTGGGCTAAATGCTAAATGCTAAACCAATGCCAAATTCCCCCCAAAATTTAGCCCAGAAATCGGAGTGGACTCCACCCAATATTTATTGGAATTTAAATTTTTTTAGATTAAAATGTTCATAAAATTAATTTACGATAGTCTACATATTTATTTATTTTTTTAAAAAAATTAATCTAACAAAAAAAAATAGCCTAAGTGCATTTTTTAATAATCCCGGACTAAAATTTTATGTTAGAACGGTTGGAGCAGAAAAATTGTTTCTAGGCTAAAAGCTAAATTTTTCGGGCTAAATACTTTGGCTTTTAGCCCAACCATTGGAGATGGTCTAAGAGGCCTATTTGTTTTAGTAAGAGAGAGTTATATCCATTAACGTCTTGAGGAGTCACATGCCACTTACGCATGTATGCTGATTTTCTGCAGATTGGTTTCATTGAGATGAGTAGAGTAGGCAGGTAACGAAATAATTGAACAATGTTTTTTTATTAATCGATATTGGACGATGGGGATTGAATAAGGGACCTCGAGTGCAAGAATAAACATTCTTAACTACTTGAACTACAGACTCTTTGTGAAACAAGACTTTTGTTTATTAATTTACCTTTTTTCTTTATACAAGCGATATTGCCGAAGGGAGGATTCTAAGAATCGCAACAATAGAGATATTTGAACACAGAATCTCGATTGCAGGAATATATATGTTTATCGTCCATTTGAGCTGCCCCTTGCAATTGAAAAAGAAACTAAAAGCACAAAAATAGAGTCTCAAACAAGGAAAACCGAAACCAAGCGCAGTAATCAATTGAAGTGGATAACTTAGTTATTGGGATGCTGAAGCAAGAGGAGGTTTTGCCAAAAACAGAACCGAGTCTGTCACTGTCAAAAATTGAATGACATAACTAGCAAGTTTCTTGTTTGGTTAACAATGTAACATCCCACATCGCTTAAGAAGTGATCCTCGTTTGGTATGCAGACAGGACGGGACGGAACGGAATGGGACGGGACGGGACGGGACAGGACGGAACGGAACGGAACGGGAGCAAAGATGCCCTCGGATGGAAACAAGGAGGAAGAAGAAGGAGACGGAAATGTTATAATTTTGTGTTCCACGAATGTGGAATGAGTCGTTCCAGGAGGGTGAGGTGGAACGAAAATTCACCCAAAACTCGTCCCGTGGAACAGCTCGTTCCACTCGTTTTGGGCACACCAAAAGTGGGACGGAACGCCTTGTCCCACTCTGTTCCGTCCCGTCCCACGTACCAAATGGTACCTAAATGTATATTCTCATCCCTACCTAGCATGAGGCATTTTGGGAGCTCATTGGCTTCGGGTTCCATGGGAACTCCGAAGTTAAGCGAGTAGTGCACGAGAGCACTCCCAGGATGGGTGATCCATTGGGAAGTTCTCGTGTGAGTTCCCAGAAACAAAACTGTGAGGGCGTGGTCGGGGCCCAAAGCGGACAATATCGTGCTACGGTGGTGGAGCGGGGCCGGGAAGTGGTCCTCCCGGGCCGGGATGTGACAATTTGGTATCAGAGCCTAACCCTGGTCGCATGTGTGCCGACGAGGACGTCGGGCCCCTAAGGAGGGTGGATTGTAACATGCCACATCGCCCAAGGGAGTGATCCTTAAATGTATATTCTCATCCCTACCTAGCACGAGGCCTTTTGGGAGCTCACCGGCTTCGGGTTCCATGGGAACTCCGAAGTTAAGCGAGTAGCGCACGAAAGCACTCCCAGGATGGATGACCCATTGGGAAGTTCTAGTGTGAGTTCCCAGAAACAAAACCGTGAGGGCGTGGTCGGAGCCCAAAGCGGACAACATCGTGCTACGGTGGTAGAGTGGGCCCATGAAGTGGTCCCCCCGGGCCGGGATGTGAGAAACAAAGTCTCTAATGGAAAGCACTCTGTTTCTCATACAATAAGGTTTAGCAAGACATACTGTCAACAACTCCATCTGCTCAAAGAATTATGTAGATAAGGGGATAATTGTTGGGCATGTTTTTAAGACAACTCCTAAGAATTGTTGGGCATGTCACAGACTCCAAAAATGAAATCCATCATCTCTTCCAGATATATATTAAGATCTTGGATTTTGGGTCAATCAAAACTTACAACAATTAGGAGTAGTCCTGTCAAAGAACAAGCACGAGAGGCAAGTATCATGGACGGACCGGCGATCAGTAGAACCAATGAAGCAGTGGCCGGTCGAGTCTTGCTGCCAAGACCTATTCTTTTTTTATTTCAAGGTGGCAGTTGTATCAACACTTACACCAACACACATTTGATACTCCAAATACAACACAACTAGGCTTAATTTACAGCCTAATTTACCCACATAGCAGAGTTAGAGCCACTGAAGTGGCCTGTTATCAGCAAAGCAAAGCATAAGTCTAATGACAGTAAATGAATATTACATTTCATATCACACCAACACTAGGAAATGAAATTTAACAAGCTGAGCAATTTGCCTCATATCAGCAATCAGGATGGGGTGCGTAGGAGTTCAAGGGCTTCACCAGCTCTCATTTTTGTGGATAGTCTGATCTTTCTATAATCTTCATAAGTAAAAGGGACATAGAGTCGAGGGTGCTCTGAATCCACAAATTCTGGAAGAGCTTCAACTGCTTCTTCCTTGGGTCCCAAGAGAAATGTAGCGATCGAAACTCGAGTAGTTGCCTCCCTGCATTGTACTCTATGCTTCACATTACACAACCTCCCATTGCTCCATGCCTTGATATGAAAATATCAATAAGAAGATTAGATTGCCTTATTATAGTGCAAATTAGCGAAAAATTAACAAGACAATCTTTTTGTGCATATATATATATATATATATACCTGAGCAACATCCCCAAAATTGATAAGGAGAGTGCCTGGGCAAGGATCAACTGCTACAAAAGCACCAGACTTGTCCATCACTTCTAGACCACCAACGTTTTCATCGTCTTGAAGAATGGTTAGAAATCCTGAATCTGTGTGTAGTTGTACACCAGAAGAGCCCACTGATTCAGGGGTGTAGTTGTACTTGTTTATCCTAAACTGGCAGGGCCAGCCCTTGTGAAAATCACTATCAAACAGTCCATAACTCTCTGCCAACTTGCGCCCTATATCCACACACTGCTCATACACTGCTTGAGCATACTTCTCCATCACCTCTCTGCTCATTCAATAAGAAAACCAACTTCAAGACTCTCATCAATAACGTATCCGGCTATGAAAAGACCACGTAGATGTATGTGTACATATATGTTATTTATTAGAAAACAAGTTAAAGAGATGCAATCGATCGATAATGTGTCGATGTCATTGGTGTCAACATATTACCAATGCCCGTCCATTCTTTAAAAGAATAATGGACGTCATACACCCAAATAGGCTACAGCAGATTGCTTCCCATCCGCACCAAAGTTTGAATTCTCATTCCACAGTTTAAATCAAATTAATTAGAATATTGCTCAAACAAAAAAATTAATAGACGTCCAACACATAAAATGATTATATATAACACTACAGACGAATGTAGAATATTGAAGTTGCAACTTGCAACTTCCTTTTTCTGTTCAACAAATTATCATCCACTAAACTTTGCGAAGACATAGAAAGTGCGATGAAAGAAAAGAGGTGTGCGGAAATTATTTTCCTAAGCAAAAGAGAGCCAAAAAGCTAACCTCTGGTGGGAAGAAGCATCCAACTGAGAGCAAAAGCTATGCACAGCCTGAGATGAGCCCAAGTCATAAAGACCCAGAGCCTCATAGAGAGGGTTGGCTTTGCTGGGTGCCACGTAGCCACTGCCAGCAATGACATCTTTGTTCTGCATCTTCATCTCCATGGGCAGGTCAAGGAAACATCTGACCACAGCCTTCATCTCTGCCATCAGACTCAGTGGGATCTTATGGTTGACAAGTCTGAAGCAACCCCATGTCTCAGACGCTTCCCTCAGTTTCTTGTACGCTTGTGCATCTGGAAACTGGTTCAGATCAATCAGTGGGACGGTCGCACAGCGCTCACCATCTCCCATTTCTGATTTCTGATTTCTTGGGTTTGTTCTGGTTCTTCCTGGATCTCTACCCTTTTTCCACTTTTTCTTCTGGAAATGGATTTCACCGTTCTCTGGGATCCCTTGAATTATTCACTTGGAATTAAGGATTAGAATAGTTAACGGGCCGGCAACCCGATTTCGAACTCTTACGAATATATTTTTTTGGCAATCGACTCTGTTCGCGTGTAACGACGTGAATCGTTTGACTTATAAGAGTTTAAAGTAAGAAAAATTAATGAAAATGATTTGAAGGTTTTAAGTTTTAATGATAAGGATAAAATAATAAGTAAAGTGAATAGTATAAGAATTGATTTTTTAATGTAAAAATATGATTTTTCGTTAAAATAAACAATACCGTTGACTTTTTGTTAAAACTCTTTTTAAAGTAAGCTGGCATCTCATACATACAATATTAAAAAGAAAAATTAAGGAGACAGCAAAGTAGAAGACTTAAAATTAACGCCACCCATTACACATGTGAGGTTTCACTTAATAGAAATTTTTTTTTTCAATATTTTTATAACACAGTTGATACATCAAATATTATAATATAAATAATTAATACCGAAAAATCTCCCGACTTCCTGCTAACAAATGGAGGACAGAAAAACAAAAATTAAATAGTTTTGTGTAATGCATGCGAGTGCTTTTATCATTTTTGTCTCTTTTCGGACATTCCACCGATTCCAACATTTCCCTGTCACCTAGGGGACGATTACTTGATTGTTTTATCTTTTATGTTTTGTTGGGGGCTCCATCTCTATACGTATTGTACAGTTACTCTAGGAACATAAATTCATGTGTATTTTGAAAAAGATCATCCAATTCTACTAGTTAACCAATTGCGATGTAATGATTCGTACATTTGTATTTTGAAAAAAAAATACAAGGATAAAGGATTCGAGGAAACAATAACAGCTTTCTTTTTATCGAATCATTAAAAGGATTAGTTACCATAAATTATCTTCAACGCAATGCACCAAATTCTATACGTATTGTACAGTTGCTGTAGTATAATGCTTATGTCTGCAAGCAATGTAGCATAATGTTGAGGCAGTGAGGTGTCCACTATATTATAAAAGCCTTATTTTAAACACGGAATGAGTACAGACATTTTTCTACACTAATACCAGTAATTATCTGTTAACTGCAAGGTAGGTCATAAACTTCAAGTCAGCTCTTTCTCCTTGTTGGCTTCTTGTGCTTCAAACTTTTTGTATACGAAAAGTTTAGCAACAAATACGTAAACGCACAAATTCAAAGTGCCCAAAGCTGCAATTACCCAATAAAAGGAATCGAGGTGGGCACGATTGATATTGTTACCAAGCCATTTTTCACCATGCATTGAGCTAATTTCTTGCACCACAGATATTATAGCATTGCTCAAGAAGTTTCCAACACCTATTGCACTGAGGTATGCTGCTGCTCCCATGCTTCTCATTTCCTCCGGCATTTGATCGTAGAAGAATTCTTGGAGTCCAACGAATGTAAATACATCAGACAGACCACATATCATGTACGGTGGAATTAACCACCACACTCTCATTGGCACTATTGTTTTCGGGTTGTCCAAGAGGTTTTGGTCTCTTGCAATGCGAACCCTTTTGGCTTCTACCAAAGCTGACACAACCATAGTGAATATGGATACAAATAGGCCAATGCCGATTCTTCGTAGGGTGGTGATGCCGGAGGAGTGTCCCGTGATTTTTCGGGCTGCTGGGACAAAAACACGATCATAGATTGGAACGACAACTATAATCGTAAGGCCAATGAAGACTTGAAGTGATGCTTGGGGAAGCTTAAAGTTCGAACCAATTGAGCGGACCATTGTGCTTCCTTGCTTCGTGAAGAAGGTTACACTAAAAGATTGGACTACAGCAAACATTAAGCAACATAACCATATGGGAATGAGGCGTAGGACGAGCTTTACTTGTTCCACTTGATTTTGTGAGCACAATCTCCAAGGATTTCTGGTCATGCTTGAAGCATCAAGTTGGTCAATGATCATTGCCTTGTCCAAGCATCTACATTTTTCAGCTCGTAAGACAAACCATAGACTTAACCAAAAAAAAAAAAAAAAAAATTAAGACAAAAAAATCAGGATTGAACTTCCAGGAGAAAAAGGTTAGCAATACAAAGAACTTTTAGCGGTTAGAGCTAGACTACTTGAGTTTGATTTTAATAAAGTATTTTTAGTAGTGCGAGTTTAATAGATTAGAGAGCCATATACTTTTGAAGGATTCAAACTCAAAAGACTCATCATTATTTGACTTAAATTATAGGCTTACTGTGTGAGTTTTATTTCCAAACTCGAAAATTCCGGCCACTGTAAAAGGCCTAACGCAAATCATGTTGATCATACATGCCTTAGTGCTAGAACCAATACAAATTTAAATATTGTATAAATTAGGGATAAGGTGTCATGTGGTAGACATAAAGTTCCATATTGATTTATATATAATTTATAAATGTAACTATTGGAATCTCAAGAGATGTCATCAAAGTGAAGTTTTGTGTTTATAAAATTGCACCTAATTAAAAATAAGATAAGGCTTATCAACGTGGTGGCCTGTGATCATACCTGTATTGACTGGTATGTGCTAAATTCCTCCTAGTATCATGCTGACTCTCGTCATCTTTGTACACACCAAAACCAGTCATGAGTGTTCCATCCACGCACCGCTTCCTCGCTGCCGCCACTAGCACCTGAACCACCTTGGTGAAGGGGCTGCCTAAGGGTCCTTGCTTTCTGTATCTCTTGTAACCCAACAGAAACAGAACCAATGCCACCACCATTGCCCCTGTCAATATTCCAAACCCCGCCGCCCACCCAACATTATCCTGCACCAAAGCATAGTCACTAATTTTGGGATTCAGCATTTCAATAACTATTCACCACTTTCTTTTTCTAAAATCACAAAGTTGCATCCTCGGTTTCTTACTGGTTGTAAGTAGATGAGGTTTAGAGTCGACTCATACTAGAAAACAAAAGACGGTTAATGCTAAAACAACATTTGAGTTTAAGTGGCTAAAATTTCAGAAAACCCCTATCTGTGCTTGCAAATATGATCTATGTTGACCTGCACATATATGACTGCCAAAGTAGCAGTGGAGGCACCAACAACGATCCCCATGTACCACCAGTTGAAGAATGAGCTCTTCGCCTTCTTCTCCTCCGGCGAGTCTTCATCAAACTGGTCGGCCGCAAAGGTTTGTACACATGGTTTGTGGCCACCTTGCCCAATTGCCAATAGGTAAAGTGATACAAAGAACATTGCTTTCTGATAATGCCGAGGCATTATTGAAACCGTTAAGGTTAACATTATCAGTGCCTGAAATTAATATGAAACTTAGCAATCATGGTCTGAAATTAAAAGAGTAGTAAAATAAATGAAGGTTCTGGATTTAATTGTGGTGTCACATTTTCGGAGTTGGTCAATAAGTGTGGGGGTTTCTATACAAAATGCATCGACACAATTAGTAGCAGAACCATTCAATATTATAAGTTTTCATGCTGCAACAGACGTACAAAGCAATAAATGATTGATGAGCCGAGAATGGTGTTGAATCGACCGAGAAAGGCATCGGCGACGAAGGCCCCGATTATTGGGAGGAGAGATGAAACTCCAACCCAAGTGTTGACATTCTTTGCAGCCATGGGGATGGGCTCATGGAGTTCATTTGTGAGGTATGTGATGAGGTTTCCAGCCGTGCCATAGTAAGCAAATCTCTCTGCCATCTCAACAACTACAACTACAAAATAAATTACCAAAAAGAAAAAAAAGTAGTCTGAATTGAATAGTTGTAAGAAGATGAAAAGGTTGGCTTACAGATGATGAAAATTGCAGCACTCCAGCCACCTCTTGAACTGGAAGGTTGTTCTTGTCTGATGAGATTCTTCTCTGTGTCTTCACGGCCACAGTGAATACTTAGGTGAGATGGAGATTCAGAGTTCGCCATAGAATATTTGTGTCTTTTTATCAAACATGGATCAAACAACTATTTTCTAAGTGAGGTCACCATTTTGCTTGGCAAATATACTTAGCAAACACTCACATATATACAGGATCTGTCTACCGTCAGATTCACTGTATTTTTCCAACCTTAAATTTTCAGGCATATTTATAGTTCATGTTATGCATTCCAAAAAATTTATTGTGCATCCAAACATTCTATATTATAAATAAAATAAAATAAAACTAATGAACAGTGCGCAATTACAATATATTTTTGACTTATTTTTAGTTATGATACTTGCACTCTTCACAAAATCTTACTTTATTCCCTACACTTTATGTTGTGGCATTTTAACTCTTGTACTCTTCTTTTGGGTTCCACTGTACCACATTCTGTCAATTGGGTTGAAGAAAACGTTAGTTTCGTTGACATGACAGTTACTCTTTGGTCTTTTCAACTTGTTTTCACATTTGAGACATTTGAAAAAACCTAAAAAATCAACTTGGCACGAAAAAAGCATTGTTCCAAAAATCTCCGCCTAGCGCTGCCTAGGCGCTAGGCGGCTGGGCACCGTCTCAATTAATGCCTAGGTATTTGAAAATTAATTGAAAGGGCGTCTACACCTGCTAAGGTGCCCGCCTAGACTGCCGAGGCACCTGCCTAGACTGCCTACACACCCGCCTAGGACGTGACTCACTTAAAGAAAAAATAAATAACTTTCATCTTGCATTTTATTTTTTTCAATAAATTGTAAGAGACTTGTTGCATACTTAAATGAACACACTTTATATCCTTGTTCCCCATGTTTTCATTATATTCCAACACTTTATAATGTATATGTCATTCTATTTTCTAGTTTATGATGAAATTATATATATATTTAAAGTATATGCAAACACTTATTTACACGAAATATAATAGATTTACTTAAACCCGCCTAGTCCGTCTAGGCGCCCGCCTAACCACCTAGACACTAAGCTCCAACCCGTCGTCCGACTAATATCTAGCGTCTTTTAGAACCTTACGAAAAAGAACTCAAAACTCTCCACCCAAATTCCCTCTTGGCAACCTTAAATGTTATATTTCACAAAATTTTCATTCACAACTAGAAAGGCCAAGACCCCGTGTCTCATTAGTAATACAAACGTTTTTATCAACACAGTTGATGATTTAAGATAAAGTGAGATACGTAATAAGATTACAAGAAGTAATGTCAAATAAAATAAAGTATAGAGGTAAAGTGAGCTATTTGTGAATAGTACAAGTGTCATAACTAAAATATAGACAACATATATTTTTGAATATTTCGGGAAAAATAAAAATTTAAAAGTGTGAATAATACCACCAAATTATAACATGTCAATTGTCAATGTCATTTTATATAGACACTAGTGCACACAGAGGAGACGTCAAAGTTTGAGGTTTTGCTGCCAGTGGAGGGGTTGCTTTTCTTAATCAGGAGTGGATTAAAAAATTATTAGTGTGCTTTTATGCTTTTATTTACAAAGTTGTTTGTTTATTCTCAACAATTTTTCCTACCGCAATCAAGTGTTGGTTAGGCTCACCAAATTCCGGGAAGATACCTTAACCCGGTCAAAATACATTCCCAGTGTTTTTCTGGTTTCTCAACTCATCAAAACGTGTATAATCCTTTTCGTCAACTTCATCAAAATTTTATCAAAATGAGTTATGTTGGAATGAACATTACTACAATTGGGTTAAAGTTAAATGACCATTGCTCCAATTGGGTTAAAGTTGATGGATCATTTCTCCAGTTGGATTAAAGTTGAGGGACCAATGATAATAGATTTTTAGTTGAGGGACCATAGCTACACATTTTTATGAGTTGAGAGACCAATGGTAATAGATTTTGTCACATCCCGACCCGGACCCCTACCACATTCCGGGCTTGACTCCACCATAGCACGATATTGTCCGCTTTGGGCCCCGACCACGCCCTCACGGTTTTGTTTCTGGGAACTCACGAGCAACTTCCCAGTGGGTCACCCGTCCTGGGGTTGCTCTAACTCAAACTCGCTTAACTTCGGAGTTTCGATGGAATCCGAAGCTAGTGAGCTCCCAAAAGACCTCGTGCTAGGTACAGATAGGAATATACATATAAGGCTTAAAGGATCCACTCCCCTGGACGATGTGGGATGTTACAGATTTTTAGATGAGGAATCATTGATCCAATTGAGTTAAAGTTAAAGGACAATAGCTACAATTTACTCAAAAAAAAAAAGACCCATAACAGTTATGGCACATGCCTTGAGAAAATTGGTTCTACTTGAGAATTGAAATTTAATTTCCAACTATTATTCTGCCTCAAAACAAACATTCTTCTTATTGACTACAAAAATTTACGATACAATTTTTCAACCGATGAACGCAATCTAATTAAACCATATCGGGCGCGTAACAGAGCGTACGTGATTTCGTAAACCAACTCTATGAATCCATGACCATGAAGTTCGGCTGACCATACTCATACACCCTGTGATTGATTCTTACACACTTTCATATCCATAGGAAGAGCAGTCTCTTTGTCTCTCTTCATCATCTATCATACAAGCTAACTTTGGCATCTTCAAACATTCCTCATTGCTTGCCCTGCAAACAAAGTTAATGGCGAAATCGTCAGCCAAATCGAGCCATAACTACATCGAAAATTCCAACCTTCAAAAGGGTAGTCAAGCAACTCTTTGGAGATGGCCATTTTAATAGACTGTGATTTAAATGGCATATCAAATGAAAATGTCTTTGCTCACTTGTATGTATGTGTAACCTGGAGTGTATACACTTATGTGCCATCTCTCTCTCTTCAATGTCATGTGAGGAGAGAGAGACACAGAAAGGAGTATACAATCAACTGCAAGTTTCTCTCAGATGACTAAATTTTCTCCTTGCAGACCGTCTCTAACTTAACCACTCAACGCATGTGCTTGAGGACTTTTGAGTCCAAATCTCTCAGCGGAATGTGTGAAACTCCGACTCTTAATATTTCATCAGATTGAACCATTTGTAAATTTGTAATCCAATGTGAAACAAATTACTCTACCTAAAATCTCCTAACAAACTTTCTCATACAAGGAGTGGGGGGCTTACTTGTGAGTAGAGGAAGGTTCCAAGGATTGCAATGGCTGCTCCGAGTGCGTTGACGGGTTGGATAGGTGTGTGGAAGATGATGATGGACGCGACTATGACGGATATCCGCTTCATTGTGTTCCCAACGCTGAATGTTAAGGGAGATATCTGATCTAGTGACATGTATGAAACCTGATTATACAAGTGATAGAAGACACTCTGTGCCACCACCCACCTGTTAACATATAGATGTACGTATTAAATAAGTAAAACAATTAAGGTGAAAGGTAATTAACGGTTTAATCAAGCAAAATCTCAGTTACTTAATCTCTTCAAAACTTTTATGATCCAAATTAGCAGATAACTAAAACTAAATGCAATTCAGAAAACAAATTGTGCAGGAGTCAACAACTAAAATCACCATCTAGATTAAATATTAGATTAGCAAATGATTCAATGCGGAGCTGAATTTAGTCAAGTTCGTTAGAATTGTTTTAAAAAAAAAACACAAATGATTCAAGGACTCCTCTATGTCCATCACCAAAGACAACAATTTTACAGACAGTTAGAAGTCATTATATATTTACCATACGAAGTTGGGACCGATCTGCGCAAGAGCTGTGTTCCATCCAGCAGCCCACATCTTGGGTCCCTCCACGGCGATGGCAAATGGAATCAGGATCAGTAGAGACAACATAGACAGACAAGCATAGTAGTTCATCCCACTAACAGACTTGCCCTTCATCCCTTTCTTCGAAAATATATTCCTGAACACGAATGCCAGGTTCGATATCATAGCCCCCATGAACCCTGATGCAAATATCAGCATACTTTCAGTCCTCATAACAATTTAACACACCAAAAGCACTAAAACCCCAATTTATCAAATCCCTTCAAGATTTTTCGTTTTAATATCAAAATGCGGCGAATGTTGAACAAGTTTTCTCACCAATCATGTTGAAATTGAGCTCGGTAACAGCAGCGAGCGCGCATCCTCCAATGATCGGAAAGAGCGAGAGGTAAACTGGGAGAGGAAACGTTTCACCTAACAAGAACCTCGAAACCAATACACTGAATGCAGGCTCACTACTCTTGATGATGTGAGTGAATGAAACCGCCACCTTCGCCATGCTCACAGTCGCCGCAACATGCCCAATTGTATGTGCCACCGCAACCTGCACACATAACCAAAACAAAAACAAGACAAATTAAGAAAACAGAGCAGCATAATTAGACTTGGGAAAATAATAAATAATTTCTGCACACCTATGCACATTACGGCTTATTTCTGTCCCTTATTCTCCGCTAATTTATTCAATCCAAAGACCAATAAAAGGATAAACACAATATGCATGGGAGAAAATAGGTGTGCGGACATCATTGCACTTTTACTTACCGGAAGCAGAGTCTTCCAAAAATCTAGATCAGTTTTCGGGGCCTCGGCTATCCTGGTGGCCCATGAAACGAGCATCATGAGCGATCCGGTTGCGAGGGAGAGCGTGGAGGTGAGCCATGGATATGGAAACACATTCAAAACCTTCTTGTTGTAGATATTGAACACAACATTAAGTGCCCACCAGGTAGCAAAATATAAACCAATTTTCAGCCTCTGGGCCGCCTCCCGCTGGTCCGGCAACTCAATGTTGATTTCCAGCGGCCGTGACTGGTCCGCCTCGTAGGCCTTGCAGACGGCGGTTCCCTTCTCGGCTTTGCCCGCCAATGCGAAACAGTCCCCGGAAGATATGTGAAGGGGTTTGAGGGAAGAGGAAGAGGAAGAAGAAGCGGTTTTTTGGGCATTGTGGAAATTGGGTAGTGATAAAGAGTGAGACTTTATGAGGCACCTCCGGCTCAAGAACTCCGGCGACGCGAAAGCCGGAGTTCTGAGCTTCACTGAAGAGATCTGCATGGTGGGGTTTGGGGTCTAGATTCAATAAAAAAAGTTTCTTGGGATTGATTTGTAATAAGTTGGTGATTACTGAAAGGAAAGCTTTTGAAACGGTCTTTCTTGGGATGCATGTGAGAGGCAGGGCAGGAGGGTTTATATACGAGTTGGAAGGAAGGAGGGAGGGAGTTGAGTGGAAATTTTGACCTAGTATTTGTTGGTGACAAACCACTACAAGAAAAAATTTTATTTTTGTTTTTGAAATAGGAGAGGGTAAAAGAGTGATATAGAATGTGGGAGTGGGAATATTTTTTTATTTTATTTATTTTTATTTTAATTAGAGATATATTAGGATTACATGTAAGTGAGGCATTGAAAAAAAAAATAACGAAATTTGGTTGTATGAAATTACATTTATGCCCCATATTTCTTATTCATGTTATGTTTTAATTAGAGAGTTAAACTGGTAATTTCATAGGATTTTGGTTGACAATGAGTGTTTTATTAATTAGTAGAGATATTAGAAAGATTTTTAGCCTTTTTTTTCTAAGAATTAGAGGCTCACTTGAGCAGTTGTTGAGCCCTAAGATTAGATATTTTTTAGTGTGCTAGGCTCGGTACATCAAATATAATAAGATAATTAGTTAGAAATTTAGAAGAAAAAATAGTTTCTAACCAAGTGTACTATGACACTTAGTGTATCAAACCGGAATTTTGACATGCTAAATATTTTTCTGTAACGTTTTGGTGATGTCTCATCATCATTTTAAGGATGGCCACCACATAATTGCTCTTAGTTTGATGGCTATCGGGATTTGGATGTGTCATTTTCAATGATATTATAAAGTTTCTTCTAAATTTTCTGTAAATACTAGTTGAATAAAAAAAAATTCCGGTATTTGAAACAGAAAATTTCCTGTAAAGTCTGAGCCTCTAACTAAATTATAACTTATTGACCAAAAGAATAAGCTTAGCAACAACTTGCTTCATTGATTCAGGGTTGTCGCCTAAGGAAACATACTTCCACTTCCATCTTTCCCTTCCTTCTTCTCAGAGTCCGTTAAAAAATCTCACCCATCTTTATTTGGAAATACCGACATCATAACAAACGATATTATATTTTAATTTAATTTAAATTGCCAGAAGAAAATTTTGAATCTAAATTTATAACATAAGCACTTCTACTTTGATTAATGTGGCCACAGGCGTACAAGGTGGTCAGATGACTCCCAAGCTCAGCAATCTTTCACGGAAGAGCTGTAGGTGCAGTCTTTTAAAAATCTGAGATGTCCTTGAAAGTTACCCTCTAATTGCTCAACGAATTTACTTTGATGGGCACTCGGCAAGGTAGCTGCTAGTCTCATGCCTTTGTATGCGTTGTCATGGGTATCTGTTGATAGGCTCACTCGTCATATATTGACATTTGTCGTTATGCTCACTCAAATGCTATTAACACCAGTCGACCTGCTCGCTCGAAAGTTATTAACATCTCTCGACGTGTGCAATATAACTTGAAAAATAACCTCAAAACCAACAAAGATGAAATGTCAATTGGAGTGGCCAACCCTCCAAAAAATTTCCACCTACTTCTACAACTTGGCCCATTTTTTTCATTCACCTACTTATCAAGCTACCCAAGATTGATGTAACCAAACACTGTACTCCAGCTGCTGCTGCAAATTCTGGACCGCAAACTCAAGCCACGTTCCAAAGTCTACATGTAAACGACAACACTCTGAGCAGAATGATTGAGAAGAAGCACAAAATATCTGATACCTGGGGCCTCTCGCTGTAAGGCACTTTGTCCATGCGTTGCAATTTGCATTTGCATTTGCATCCCATGTTGTTCTTAAAATACACAACATGATGCTGATTTCCCAATGTTCCTTTCAATATTGCGTATTAATATATTGAACGATCCAAAAAAAATCCAATGAAAAATGTATTTAATTGACTCTGCAACAATGGTTTGGTTTGATTCGATTTTAATTATGATTTTAATTAAAACCAAACCAATCTGTTACAGAGTAATTGGTTTGTCGTTATCTAAATGTAAAACCAACAAAAACCCGGCCCATGCCTAACCCTAATTTGCATCTCATCATTTTGCTTTAGTAATACATGGTTTTAGTATCAAATGATCAAAATTTTTTAATTATGTGTTGAAATCTTTTAACTAAATCCATTACGTAATAATTGGTTTGCCGCAATTTGTATATCAAACCAATACAAACTGAACCGTGCTTGCTCCTAATCTATTCCGACATCGTTCTTTTCAGTTAAATACGATTTCTAATGTTTCTTAAAACAATACATCATATTTTAATTTTGAACGATGGAAAAAAATTGGACTAAAATGTTAATATTGACGGCTAATGTAAAAGATTGTACTAATTAGTTGGCCTAGTTGGAGGTTTGGCTGGCTGCTAACGACAGTGGTTTTGTTTGCATTAAGGCTGTATTATTTGACCGGAAATGTATTTGTGCAGGCACGAGTTGTTTGGCCGTGGCTGAAAGAAGTGGTAGGGGACCTTTCTTTGGTCTGAGCCTCCGGTGTCGTTTTTAGGTTTGGTGGGATGGGATGGGTACACATGCACGTGACTTTAAGGCAGGTGCGTTCGCAAGCTCACATGAACAAAGTCAATGGTATCTAACATTCACATCATTGTATAATGTTACAGATTTTTTTTTTTTTTTTTTTTTTTTTTAAAATGTAGAAAAATTTGTTGATGGTTTTGTCATGATAGTCTATTTTTTCCGTGAACTACCGAGAGTTGAGAAGACTTAAAAAGACATTTCAACCCTCTTCTGACCACCATCCATCGTGTGTTTCACCCAGAACGGATCTATTAAGGGACCGAGGTGATCCCGACTCCGAGACCACCTGAAAGCTCGAATGAGCGGCTATGGGGACTATCAGGTCTGGGTTGCGGCGGAGGAGGAGCAGCCATGGCTGCAGATTAAGTTGTAGGTTCTGCTATTGCAAACGGAAAGAGGAAGAACAATTTTTTTTTTCTTAAATGACTTGGCCAAAACGACATCATTTTGAGTCAAGTCATCTAAAGCTAAAAGTTAATCCCAGTTTACCATCCAAAAATTTTTTGGTTTTCAACATTTGGTACATGAAATTTTTTTTCGTTCTAGTCTGATACCTAAAGTCATAATTCTAAAATATTTTCATATATGTATTAATTTTCCGTCAGAACCTCCGTTAACTGATGACATGGCATCCACATGAACAATGATTGAGCGCTACGTGTCAATATGAGCCCATGTAGATATTAAAATATAAAAATAAAATAATAAAATAATATAAAAAAAATTAAAATCTGGAACATCAAATGTAAAAAGTGGAGTTTCACCAACTAAAGCAGATAAAATATCCATTGGTAATATTTTTACCCTGCTAAATAACAGCTTAAGCCAGTAATCCCTGCTAAATTACACAAAAGATCATAGCAAGTCAACAGGTTCAAAAGGAAGGCATGTCAAAGCACGAAGCCTAAGTCGAAAACATATATTAAAAACTCAACGAAGCACAACTTCACAGCTTCCTGATGCTCTCGGAAAATCAAATACCGGTTTGGTGATCTCCGCTTTCTGCTCTGCCCCCGCTGTAAAATACTTGGGCCAAGATATATCCAGCTTCTTCAAGACCTTTGCATTCTTCAGCAAAATCCTTACTGCGTTAAGCTCGTTATACTGATCTCCATTAAATTCACCGACTTCAATCCTCTTAAGATGCGACAAGAAACACGGAGGCAGTGGCTCCAACACCCCCTCATCTTCTACCCATTCCGGGGACATGCCAATCCCCTGTATCATCAAACTACAGTCATTATACCAACGTTACATGCAGACACGATACCGGAAAAAAAAAAATTAGTGTATGTGAAGTTACCTCAGCAAATATCAGTGTTTCAAGATGAGGAAAGTACTGAAGCATCGTCAATAGTGCTTCGTCATCAATAAATGCTACGTCTTCCAATACAAAAGTTGTCAGATTATTGAACAAGGGCATCTTGGAAAGAAGTTCTGGTGCATTGTCTACAACAAGCTATCAGGAGGACTAAGGGATTTTAGACAAGCGACTTGTACCACAAAATGCTAATGCAATAGCAGCAATTTGTAAACACGTATTAACGTATCAAATTAACAGGTGTGATCAATAAAACATGAAGAAACCATACCCGAAAGGCATTATATGAGGAGAAAGTTAGCCTCTCCATGCTGGTGAGCCCTCTAAGGAGCTTACACAACCGGTAACCAGCATGTCTTAGGTTCTTATTAGAATCATAAGAAAGATGGATCTCAGCGTTTTTTGATGAGGAGGAATCATAAAAGCAATACTCATTTTGGAGCTCACCCCTGTAACAAAAGCTTTGGAGACTAACTTCATATATCATAAACTGACAACCATCTGAACCTTCAGGAAGTATCATATCGCTTTCATTTATAAACAATGTCAAAAGCTTGGGGGAACAAATACTCACAAACTTGTAATTCAACCAAATGCAATTCTCTAGATATAATTCCTCAAGGACCGGACAACCAGAAAACAGACGCTGTGCTGAGTCATCAGAAAACACCACGTCCCTGTAGGCTATGGAGATAGATATAAAGTTCCTGAACATTGCGCCTTAATGCGGCAGAAATCCATGCCTTAACACGACATGCATCACCTAGCACCAGAAAAGTAAGTTCGAACACTTTTATATCAGGAGGGCCGCGAAGAAGAAGCGCTCTTTCCACAATATTCCACAGGGTAGATCTTGGAGTAGACGGCTGAGGACGAAATCCAAGATTAGGAATTGAAGTCCATAAGTATTCCCATCTTTTCGACAATATGCTTGTTCTGATTGCATCGTTTCAAGTAGGGAGATAATTGCTAGAAGAATCTCATCAGGCAAATTGAATAATTCCTTTCTCCTTCCTTCCATCTCTTCTCCACCATCCAGCTTCTGCCTTTTCGGGCTTAGTATTACAGAACTTGTCTCCATAGTTCAGATAGTTTCCTTACTATACAAAACAAACTCTCGAGGTAAGAAATCACTTGAAAACTTGTTTAGGAAATGATAGAAACCTTATAATTAACAGCAAGTGCAAACATTCAGCTAAAAAAAGTGAATTGCAGCAAAAGGACCTGTATATATTCGGAATTTTATTACGCTTTAAAGGTGATTTACAGAAAATACAGCCATTGAAAACTTAATACTCAAAACAGAAAGATTAACTAGAGCAATATAACTCCAAGAAACACAAGAACCATATCAAAATTGTTCATATATGGATGGCAAGAACATAATCGCTTACACTGACTATTAGCATTTCGCAGTGATCACACAAATAGCAAATACAAAAGTTTCAGGTTTTTCTAGCCCAGATATAATCAAATTAAAGAAAAGGCCATTACTATGAAATGTAACACGCATCACATGAGAGTGAAAGCAAACATTCTACAAATTTCCAAACATGACTCGATTGATCCTTCCCTTGGATAAATACACAAATAAAACCCGATTTAAATTTCCATTCGACCGGCTTTTGATGCAGAACAAGCGAACCTACATCGAAAAACCAATTCCAGAAACCCTCAAAATACTCGCACACAAACAAAAATGTACAAACTTTCTTCAACAGCGAAGAAAAATTGGCAAAAACAGAAAATCCCAAGACATTATTTTGGAACGAAGGCTGCTAAAAAATAAGTAGGAACTTCTACTTAAAATTTTTAGTGTTTTAATCACAGAGCTTTGTGCTTGTGATTAGAACCGTTTATACTATAAATCACACTGTAAAAATCATATCTGCAAAAAAATAAATTAAAACTAAGGTTGTTTAGTTAACCTATTGTAATATATATAGATGTGTAATGCTTTTACTAATACCGTTTATTTGTTTTTAAACAGTTTGATGACTAAACGATTTAGTTTTAATTGATTTTTTGCAGAGACGATATTTATATGGTGATTTATAATATGAACGATTCTGATTATAAAACATGAAGTTCTATAAATTGATAACAAATAATTTTGAAATTTTTTTAGTACGAGTCTCTACCCATTTTTCAGTAGATAATATTGTTCTTTTGGAATAAGAAAGCGAGCAACATTCATCAGCAGAAATCAGAAATGCATGAATGGTAAGGAAGAAGGAAACTGACCCAGAAAACGCTGTCGCACAACTCTTCGTCTTCTCGTCTCCTCGTCTCCTCGTCGCTTGGTCTGCTTAAGGGTTTGCTGTTCTAAGTCCCCCGTCCAAAGTTTCCTTCTTTTTTGAGTGAGAGTTCTGTTTTTAGAGGGTACTTATAAACCTAGAAAACGACATGTCGGTGTACTCGATCAACCAAGGCCAAACTGTGATTTTGTTCCTTATTTCGGACAAAGTTTCACTTTGGTCCATCTGGTTTCAAATTCAATTGTTGCGTTTTTTAAATTATGGGGTTTAATGTTCTACACTAACGGGACGCTTGTTACTTTAGCAGTTAAAAATAATTACTTTTAATTTTCATTATCGTGACGATATCTCAAATCAATCAAACGTTGTTATGTACGTAACTTAAAAATAATTTGAACCAGGATGCCAGGAGTAGAGTAAATAACACGGAAGATATCATTGCAAGTCGGCAGATTCAAAAGGAGGCAACCAAATAACAAAGTACATCACTGCAAGTTAGTAGGTTCAAAAGGAAGCCATGTCAAAGCACGAAGCTTACGTCTAGAGCTCAAATTACAAACTTAATGAAGGACAATCTCAATTTCGCTGCTTTCTGGTCCTCTGGGAAGATCAGTTAACTGTGTGGTGATCTCCGTCTTCTTCTCTGGTCCCCCTTCGAGGTTCGTGGAGCAAACGAGATCCACCTTCTCCAAGACCATTGCATTCTTTACCAAAATCTTCAATGCGCTAAACTCATCCTGTTGTCCCACTTCAATCGTTTTAAGATGAGCATGAAACATGGAGGCAGTGGCTCCAACACCTCACCATCTTCAACGCGATCCGAGGACAGGCAGATCCCCTAAATCATCAAACCTTAGCCATTTTAACAACATTACAGGAAAACAGAACACAAGAGAAAACAATACAGTGCCGTGCTCAGGAAGTAACCTCAAGAAATACCGGAGTTTCAAGACAAGGACAGTATTGGAGCGTCGTGAATAGTGGTTTTTGACCAATATCTATCGGTTCTTCCAATATCAAAGTGGTCAAATCATTGAAATAGGGCATCTGGGAACGAAGTTCTGGTGCAGTATTTAGAACCACCTAAGAACAGGGTGAAGCCAATCATCAAAATTAGGCGATTTTAGACATTAACAAGTGTAATCAAAGGAGAAGACAATATACCTCAAAGGCATAATTGGAGATTATTAGGCCATCTCCAAACCGAGCGTTGACTAGAGGGTTTGTTTTAATCCTATAGCCCTCCAAGAAATTAATATTTTAATGAACAGTATATGATCATATTTGTTTCCATCTTCAACCGAGAGTCAAAGGGCCATAGGGCTCGTTTTAGCCCTGTCACAAAAAACCGTCTCCAACCGAGGACCAAAGGGTCATAAGGCCAAACATAATTTATTATTTATATTTAATGTTGTTTCATGTTACTTAATTTAATGTTGTATAATGGTTTAGGAAGTTATAGGAAACAAATAGAATTTAAAAATTTTGTAAAAAAAAAAAAATTAAAAAATAACGGCTAGCTGACATTAGCTAGCCGTTATATTAAAAATTTTCCATATTTGTGTCGGTTATAACCGACACTACTTCTGTTCAAAATTGTCCGACTATTTGTGTCGGTTATAACCGACAATACTTCAAAAAATTCCAGCCAGCCTGGCTGCATGTGGCCATCCCTTTGGCCCTTTGGCCCTTTCAGATTCCATGGGGCCCACGAGCCCTCTGGCCTAGCCCTCGGTTGGAAATGATTTTTAGGCTATTTTCAGCCCTTTGGCCCTCTAAACCCTTCGGTTGGAAATGGCCTTAGGTCCTCCACATAGAGAGCCCTTTAAGGAGCTTATAGAACCGGTAAGCAATATGTCTCTGTTTCTTACCAGAATAAGTGAAATATGTGAGACTAACACCAAATATCATAATCTGACAGCCATCTGAATCTCTGGAAAGTAGCGGTCTTCATCTATAGTCAATTTCAAAAGCTTGGGAGCTTGTATACTCACAAACTTGACATTCGACCAACTGCAATTTTCTAGTGATAATTCCTCAAGAACCGGACAGAACCGGACAACCAAAAAACGGATGCTGCATTGAGTCATCAGGGAACACCACGGACCAGAAAGCGGTCTTCATAAACATAAACTTCATAGATTGACATGTACAATCCAAGATTTCAGCAGCAACCATTTCAAAATTGTTGGTATATCGAATTACATTGGCTTACAATCATAGACCGTTAAAATTTTGGTACTAATTAAACGCCTAATTTAACAATTTTTTTCGGAAATTACACAAATTAGCAAATATAAGATTCAAACTTTTGCATGTTTAACACCATAAAATGTAAAGGGTATAAGCTTTCTTCAACAATAAACGAAAAGGCAAAAGGCAAAAGCAGAATACCCCAAATGCTGTATATATGGAGTTTTGGTTTTGGAGGTTATAGTTAAACCTAGAAAACGACATGTCGGTGCACTTAATCTAACGACTTGTCGTTCCTTGGAAGAGAAAGCCGAAAAGAGAGGGAAAGGCCTCTCGGGTCACGTCACGAGGTAAGTAACCAGTTCTCAGAATCAAAAGCCAAAACCACGCCGTTTTCTTCTACTTCTACGGTGGTGGTGGGAACACCAAACCCTAATTCTTATGTAATCCTCCTCCCCCTTCCGCCGTGGGTCAACACCCAAAGCCGCTCCTCAGTAACCCTAATTTCCCCAACAGCCCCAATTTCTCCAATAACCCACTTCGACACTCCCAACTCTGTCCATGGACTCGGAAAGGCTCACACTTTCCCGAGAAAACCCTAGAGTCGCTTTTTCCCCGCACACCGCTGGAAAGGCCATGCCCGGTTCTGAGTTGGCTCAGAAGCCCCAGCCTCCGACTCCGATAGTGGACCGATTCAGGGCTCTGCTCAAGCAGCGGGAGGAGGACCTCAGGGTTTCGCCCGACGACGAGGTTTCGCCGCCCAGCACCGAAGAAATCGTCCATCTTTACGAGATTGTATTGTCGGAGCTCATCTTTAATTCGAAGCCCATCATTACCGATCTCACCATCATCGCCGGCGAACAGAGAGACCACGGAAAGGGCATCGCCAACGCCATCTGCGCCCGCATTCTCGAGGTCTGTTTCGGTATCTGCGGGTTGCTTCTACCTCTTTTGATTATTCGACGGAGCTTTGCTGAATTGGTGTATGCCAATTGGGGATCCTTTTGGGGGGTGTTTTCTGTTTCTGTACAACCCAGATTGGACTTGTGTAATTGTTTGAGTTCTAGGAATTGTAAAAATACCAATCTTTACTCTAAAAGTTCTAATTCCTACCACGCTTCCCAGTTCATCTTTTGCTCAGTTTGGTTTGATAGAAATTTAAATTTTAGATTCTTGATGTTACTCAATTGGGAAGAACAACTTCAAAAGTTGTAATCTTTACTTTCTCTGTCTTTTTCTTTGGTTGCGTTTGGGTATTATGAACATAATGACCTGCAAAAAACATGTCCATTAAGCTTGATCACATAGAAGCATTGTTTTGATGAACAACCAAGCAAAACTTCCCAGTGAGTTGTTAGCCATTCTTGAATCAACAACCCTAATGCTACAGGAATTGCAATAAAAACTAGGATCAACACCAAATTTGTGATAATATGTTTAAGATGCAGCTCCAAGTCAATTGTCGTTTCTCTAATAGAGCATTAATCTGCAGTTGAATTTTAATAACTGTGTTAAGCCTGCTGCAAATGAAGTTGCAGTGCTTCACATATTAGTCAAGTTGAAGATTGCCCTAATTGTGTGATACTTGTCTATTGCAGGTCCCGGTTGAGCATAAACTGCCTTCACTGTATCTTTTAGACAGTATTGTCAAGAATATTGGCCGAGAATATGCCAAGTTTCTCTCTTCCCGTCTTCCTGAGGTGATAAAACTCAACTGCAGATGTATTTTTGTTATCCCTAATTTCAAGTCTATGTATAAGTAGTGTTCTTTGATAATTAAACAATTCTAACATGATTTTATATATGCATTAGGTCTTTTGCGAGGCATACAGGCAAGTACACCCTAATCAGCACCCTGCCATGCGCCACCTCTTTGGCACTTGGTCAGCAGTATTTCCACCTTCAGTCCTTCGCAGGATCGAAGAGCAACTGCAATTTTCTCCGCAAGCAAACCAACAATCATCAGGATTACCACCTTTGAGGACTTCTGAATCTCCTCGACCAGCTCATGGCATCCATGTCAATCCAAAATATTTGCGTCAGTTGGACAGTTCAGATGTAGATGGTGTAAGCTTTCCGTGTAATCTCCCTATTTTAATCTGCTCAAAATACACCTTAACCTGCATTTAGTGTACTAGTGGAAAATTTATCTATGTTTCCATTGGTTAACATTTTTTGGTAGGGGATCTATTATTCAGACACTTTGATGTAGCTTTACCACCAATCATCAGCAGTAGAAAAAGATAATATGACATTTAATGTTTTTAGAAGAGTTCACTTTTCTTTTATTACAAGGATTTTGAGTTTCTTTTAACAATAAGGATTTTGGTTCGCCTTTCCTAGTTGGTTCATGATTTACTTTAAGTTTTGTCAAATAGGACATCCAATTGTTAGTAACGATTTTCCAAGTCCATGTAGAATTTGGATTTGATCCCCAAACAAAGGCCTAGACTATAATTGTATTTGTAGCATCATATTATTAAACAAATTTTGGGACTTCTTCCAACGTGAAAAATTCAAGCATATAGTATAAAAGAAATTCAAGTTGATCATTTTATCGAATACGGTGCTTGTCTAAACTGTTTCTGTTTCACACTCTATGGAACTGTGGCATTCAAATCTGTACCTCTATTAATCCTGCAGAGTATTTAGCATTTAGTAGGAGCTTAAAGGTCAAACTTGTATTCTTAAAATCCTGCCATTATGCATGACAAGTGTGATTCTAATAATGCAAAGGTTGTATCCTTGCAGGTTGTATCCCAAAGATTTAACTCAACAGGAAGTGTGAGTCATTCACCTTTTGCCCTGGGGTCCAATCAATTACACCCATCTTCAACTGCTAGGCTTGCAAGATCTTCGTCGCCTTCTAATATTGGGCTTGATAGGTCTTTGCCATCAGCAGTTGATGAATATGCAGCAGAACAGTCTCCAAGAAGGTTTGTTGAGAGGGCTTCTCCATCTAATTCCGTGTTTGATTATAGACTTGGTGGAGCAATGGGTAAAGATGAGGAGTCGAATGAATGGCGGAGAAAACGCTATCTTGATGGTAGTCAGAAGCGGTTTGATACTTCTGCTGCATATAATGGAGTTGACCATCCGAACCCAAGAGCTTTAATTGACGCATATGGGAAGGACAGTGCAGATAGAAGTTTAAATGATAAGCCTCTGCTGGTTGGGCGGCTGGGCCTGAACGGTCTAGATCATAAGGCAACTCCAATGTCATGGCAGAATACTGAGGAGGAAGAGTTTGACTGGGAAGATATGACCCCAAATTTAGCAGACCATGGTCAGGGTAACGATTTCATGGCTTCAACTGTACCGCCTTCTAGAAGCTACAAGGCAAGCCATGGAACACAGAATGCAAGCTCCTTGGAGCCAGATGTTAGGAGTACTTGGTCTAGTCAGGCACATCCACCTTCAGCCGAACAGTCCTCTATTATAGCTGAAGATTCAGTTCCCCCACTTGGTGTATGTTCCCTCTACTAGTTTGTTAAGCATTTTTGTTTAGTTAACATGAAAAATTAAATGATTTTTATGTTTGCCTTAACGTAATTAGTTAGATTGTAAACTTTTCATAATTTCTTCCCTTATATTTACATATTATTTCTACCTATATCCTGCAAATTTTATTATTCTGTTTTATTTATTTCTAATGTTAGGTTTTTTTTAATAATATTTTTTTTTTGGTTGTGGAGTGGCACCTTATTTGAGGTCCTGGTCAACTGACATTAATATATTCTTTTTCTGCATCCGTGACTGCATTAATGCTTAAACCACAACAATATTCATTGGAACTTTCCATCACTGAAATTCCATCCTTGAAAACCCATAATTTGCTTGACTTAAAATAAAACTTTAGCACCAGAAGATCCCTCAATCAGTCTCTGTTTCAGTCAGGCTCAGTCCATGACCACTTACCTTTTCTTGTGTATAGTATTCCAAACTGATGGTATTCCAATCATGAATGTTCTCTATTATTGATTTCTGCTATCAAGTTTTCTTTAAATTACATGAAAAATTATTCCAAGTTATTTGAGCTCATCTCCGAACATTTAATACCGTTCTTGCAGTTCGGTCATGGATCATCGGGTGCTGTGTCTCGATTTCAGTCTGAGAAAAATCATAATCTGGGTTCTCGCTACCCTCAAGAAGCCTGGAATATGCCTTTCCATCACTTGCAGCCTTTGCTGAATCCCCTTAATGCCAAAGGAAGAGGAGGGAATATTCAGACGCCCTTTGTGACAAGCGGTATATCTTCAGGTGGTGAGAAAATGTCTGCCTTTAATGACAAGCTTCTAGATGTTGATACACGACTTCATGGGCCCATTACATCAAGAATGGGTTCCTCTAGTGTTCACTCTGTTACTGCTGACTCTCGATCTGTGATGCCAGTGTCAATGGGTTTAAGGCCTCCAGTAAACGTGCATAATTCTCACCCTCCCCAAGTGCACTCAGTTTTTGCAATGCAGAACCAGAGGAATCTGTACGGTTCAATAAATTATAGCAATACTGTAAAAAATCAAGGCCCATATAATCCTTTATGCCTGCCGGAGCAGCAGTTAGATGGCTATGAAAACAAGGAGTCAAGATCGACAAAGTCAACTCAGGTGCCACAATATCGTCCCTTACAACCACAGTATCGTCCACCTCAGGAGGCACGGGAGAATATTTTTTCATCTGCAGAAACTCAGGTGCCATCTTATTTAGGGGTACCACCCTTAAATCACGGATACACTTTGCGAGGTCCCGTACCTCGTCAACACTTGGGCATACCAACCCCCTATAACCCAAATGGCAGTTCGCAGTTCTCCTTGCCACCTCTACCACCAGGTCCCCCTCCCTCGCAAGGCATACTTTCCGTCCAAAACCCTGGTTCAGTTGTCTCTAGCAATCAGCCCGGCAATGCCTATTCTGGTTTGATTAGTTCTCTCATGGCTCAAGGTTTGATCTCATTGACAAATCAAAGCCCTGTCCAGGTATTTACATGACATCCTTCTATATTTTTCTTTTGGAATATTTGATATTATAATTCAATGCTGGGGATGCTCAACCAAGTTATTAAATGTTTAGGATTCTGTAGGAGTCGAATTTAATGCCGACCTTCTCAAGGTGCGTCATGAATCTGTAATAAGTGCCCTATATGGTGATCTCCCTAGACAATGCACAACCTGTGGCCTTAGGTTCAAGTGCCAAGAAGAGCACAGTAGTCATATGGATTGGCATGTAACAAAGAATCGCATGTCTAAAAACCGCAAGCAGAAGCCCTCTCGCAAATGGTTTGTAAATACAAGTATGTGGCTCACTGGTGCAGAGGCATTGGGTACTGAGGCAGTCCCTGGATTTTTGCCTGCTGAGACCATAGTGGAAAAGAAGAGTGATGAAGAAATGGCTGTTCCTGCCGATGAGGATCAGAATTCGTGTGCATTATGTGGAGAGACTTTTGATGACTTTTATAGTGATGAGAATGAAGAGTGGATGTATAAAGATGCTGTGTACATGAATGCACCTGACGGAGCAACAGGAGGCATGGATAGGTCACAATTAGGTCCTATTGTGCATGCTAAATGCAGATCCGAGTCAAGTGTGGTCTCCCCTGAAGGTTTTGGACAAGATCAAGGGGTACATCTCCACTTTTCATAGTAATTTTCATTGCTTATAACTGCTTTCTCAAAAATATATCTGATAACGGTAAATTCCCAGTTTTGTTTTAAATGTTTTGCATCGATAAGCATTTTCATCTTTAGAAGATAACAATTTTCTATATCATATTTGTATTAGTCCTATGCCCATGGTTTTCTGAATATTATGGTGTGCATGCGGCTCCCAGTTATTTTCATGCTATTATAGGATGTTTAGTGATTACCAAGATTGAATATGTTATGCTTTACTGGTACTATGTAACATTATGTCTTTTGCATGCACCGGAGACCTATTTGGTTTCTGCTGAAAATTTGTGTACTTAAATTTGAACAATGGAAAAGCCGGATGTGTAACATTATGTCTTTTGCATGTACCCGAGACATATTTGGTTTCTGCAAGCTGTGCTGAAAATTTATGTACTTATCTTGAACACTTTTCTTTGGACTCGCAGGGAATTATTGAAGAGGGTAGTCAAAGAAAACGATTGCGGAGTTAACATAGTTAGATCGACTTCCATGTTCACTGTAACATTATATGAGTTTCTTCATTTTTATGGTATTCTCTCAACTTTTTTTTTTTTCCTCATTTTGTTGGAGTATGCAGCACATTGGCTTTTTCAAGCCAGCTTGTACATGAATAGTGGAATTTGTGCTCATGCACATTATCTTGCGGCAAAAGGTTACAGCTTCTCTTGCCATGTTGAGTATCTGGCATTTTATGTTTGCTGTCAAAACAACCCAGATAGGGCTCTTAAAACCGAAATCTGTCGTCTTTTTTCAGACATTTAGACTATCTTTTAAACACGATAAGAGTGGGGATGGCTTGGTTTTACTTTGCACTTTGCAGCGTGCTCCGAGAGAGTAGGGAGAACTGTTGGATCAAATTCTGTTAACTGATGGAACTTCTGCAATACATATTTTGTGCATCTTTGCGTATACATTCTGCAGGGGAGTGCTTTCTTGCTCTTCTCAGAAACATCAATTTAATGGAAGCTCAAGGGGAACCGAAATGTGAAGATGTTGATGCCCATTTTCTTTTTTATTTGTTTTCTGAAGTCATTTAAAATTACAATGTACGCTGGTTCTGCTGACTTTTCCAGATAGCAATTGTGAAGTTCGTGGAATTGCCAAATTAGTTGTACTGTGGATTCTGTTGAAATTTTAATAAAAGTTATATTCATATCAATTTATTATTTTGTTTTGATTTGTTACATCGTGCCACTCATCTTTTAGTCATTGGCACTCGAAAAAATCTGCTTACGATTTCTCGTTCTTGTTTATTCATTTCATCCGAAAAATGTCTATTTTATGATTTCTTTTACTTGGAAATAAGAGCGTGAAAGAGTAAAAAGGAGATTTAATATTTTTGGCCGTTAATCTAAAACTTGTTTTCTAATCATTTAGCATCAAAATAATTTAGATGTAGTGATTCCATATCTAAGGATCTACAAGTTAACTTGTTTATTTGGGTCATTTCTCAATCCTTGCATTTAATGCAAAGATTATAAAAATAATTTTTATTATACAATTCAAAATATAAAATTAAATAACAAAAAAAAAAGGGTTTCGGGGACCGAATATTAATATTTATCGTGCAAAGTTTTAAAAAACAAAAAAAAGAAAATAATTTTATTTTACAATTTAAAATATAAAATAAAATAAAAAATAGAGTTTAGGCGACGGAATATTGATATTCGTCGCACAAAATTTCTACAAAAAATAAATAAAGAAAATAATTTTCTTCTACAATTTAAAATATAAAATTGAATAACCACATTATTACTAGCCCATTATGATGCTAAGCTCACACCTTCCTCCTTGGTGTGGATAATATTGTTTGTTAAAAAAATATAAAATTAAATAAAAATAGATAATTAATAGGTTTTAAGCGACGAAATATTGATATCCGTCGCGCAAAGTTAAAAAACAAATAAAGAAAACAATTTTATTTTACAATTTAAAATATAAAATTAAATAAACAAAAGAAAATAAATTGAGTTTAGGTGATGAAATATTTCGTCGCACAAATGTTTAAAAAATAATTTTAATTCTATTTATTTTTTAAATATATTGCACAATGATTTTTAAAATTCCGTTATGCAAAGTCACTTTGCGCGACGATGTGTACATTGTCGCACAAAGATTTTTTTTACTAGTGTGTGGCCTTGGCCTTTCTTCCTTTGGGTTTGTTGGGGTCGGGAAGGACCCTACGATAACATAAACCATCATGTCTCTTTTTAGTTTAGATTAGAGTAGTAATATCGTTGTAATAAAGAATAGATAAATACACTTATATCTCAATCTAATATATTACTTAATCTTCGTAGAAATGATAAAATTAAGTTTGTGTGGAAATTTTGATATTATTTTCACTCCTATCTCACATCCTGGCCCGAGCCTCCACCGCAACCCAGGTTCGACTCCGTCGTAGTACAATATTGTCCGCTTTGGGCCCTAACCATGCCTTCACGGTTTTTTTTTTCTTTTTTTCTGGGAACTCACACGAGAACTTCCTAATGGGTCACCCATCCTAGGATTGCTCTTGCAAGAACTCGCTTAACTTCAAAGTTCCAATGGAACCCGAAGCCAGTGAGCTCCCAAAAAGCCTTGTGCTAGGAAGATATGAGAATATACATATAAGGCATAGAAGATCCACTCCCCTAGGCGATGTGGGATGTTACAATCCACCCCCCTTAGGGGCCCGACGTCCTTGTCGGCACACTTCTGGCCAGGGATATACCAAATTGTCACATCCCGGCCAGGTCCCCCACCACAACTCGGGCTCGACTTCGCCATAGCACGATATTGTCCGCTTTGGGCCCCGGCCATGCCTTCACAGTTTTGTTTCTGGGAACTCACACTAGAACTTCCCAGTGGGTCCCCCATCCTGGGATTGCTCTTGCGCGAACTCACTTAACTTCGAAGTTCCAATGGAACCCGAAGCCAGTGACCTCCCAAAAGGTCTTGTGCTAAAAAGATATGAGAATATACATATAAGGCATAGAGGATCCACTCCCTTGGGCGATGTAGGATGTTACAATCCACCCCCCTTAGGGGCCCAGTGTCCTCGTCAGCACACTTCCGGCCAGGGATTGGCTCTAATACCAAATTGTCACATCTTGACCTGGGCCCCCACCACAACCCTGGCTTGACTCCGCCACAACACGATATTATCTGTTTTGGGCCCCGACCACGCCTTCACGGTTTTGTTTCTGGGAACTCACACTAGAACTTCTCAATGGGTCACCCATCCTGGGATTGCTCTAGCGCGAACTCGCTTAACTTCGGAGTTCCAATGGAACCCGAAGCCAGTGAGCGCCCAAAAAGCCTTGTGCTAGGAAGATATGAGAATATACATATAAGGCATAGAGGATCCACTCCCCTGGGCGATGTGGAATGTTACAATCCACCCCCTTAGGCGCCCGACGTCCTCGTTGGCACACTTCCGGCCAGGGATTGACTCTGATACCAAATTGTCACATCCCGGCCCAGGCCCCCACCACAACCCGGGCTCAACTCCGCCGTAGCACGATATTGTCCGCTTTGGGCCCCGACCACGCCCTCACGGTTTTGTTTCTGGGAACTCACACAAGAACTTCCCAGTGGGTCACCCATCCTGGGATTGCTCTCGTGCGAACTCGCTTAACTTCAGAGTTCCAATGGAACCTGAAACCAGTGAGCTCCCAAAAGGCCTCATGCTAGGAAGAGATGAGAATATACATATAAGGCATAGATGATCCACTCCCCTGGACGATGTGGGATGTTCTATCCTAGGAGGCAAATATATAGTAGAAAAATCCTAATTACAATAAGGAAAACAATAACTGCTAATCCTAATTACAGTAGAAAAATGCTAAATAAAAATTGTGTCCCACTAATTACAAGTAATCCCTACAAATTAATAAACTTGAGCCAACCGCAAGGACTTTTTTTATTAGTACCCCACATAATGTTGAATACATCCCACATTAAAATTTAATATTAGATGATTTATATACCCTATTATGCAATGACAATTTCAACCTTATAAGGTTTAAAAAAATTTTAAAGGATAAATCTCAGTTTACTACCTTCAAGTTTTGTGGTTTTCAACATTTGGTACATGAAGTTTTTTTTGTCCCAGAGTCATACCTAAAATGTTAATTTTAAGACAGTCTCATACATCCGTTAGTCTGGCTGTTAATTCTTCCGTTAATTGATGATGTGGTGCCCATGCGGACAATGACTGGACGCCACATGTCATTAAGGGTCCACGTGGAAATTTAAAAAAAGAACTAAAAAATTAAAAAAAACTTAAATAAATTAATAAATTAAAAAAACATAAAAAATAAAAAAAATAGAAAAAGGTAGGGATAATTGCTTCTTCTTCCCCGTCCTTTCTCTTCTACAACTAGTTCTTCTGCGAATCTGGTTGGGATCTGGGCTGGTGAGTTTGGCGTCCCTTTTTCTCTCCGCTATTATCTTTCTTTCTCTTCTCTCCCTCAAATCTCATATCCCCAGTAACCCTTGCCCTCGCGACCTCGTAACCCTCGGCAGAGGTTTCTGGACCTCATAATCATCACCATTCGTCTCACTGCCACTGGCAATGGGTGAACGAAGATCGATTCGGCCCTCGCGACCTTGTAACCCTTACCAGGACCCGCACCTGTGGCTTCAATGATGGCTTGCTCAGCATGTTTGAGCAGTCAATAGACGGTTTGTCCATCGGACTTGTGGTCGAGTTCCTGCGTCAGCTGGAAGATCATGGCAGCACAGGTAGTGGGTATTCAGATCCATCGGTCGCGGCCTTCAACTTTCGTATGGCAGTCCTTGGTGGAGGATCGTCGGGTCGGGGCAGAGACAGATACATGTACGAACATGGCCATTTGCATCGTGACCGGGAACATTCCGATGAGGTGAGCCTGCGGCTGTTGTTGTGGGTCGGAGTCATATGTTCCTCCTTCAGTGAATGGAACTCCATCGTTTCCTTGGAGTTGGGTTGCATCGAAAAGACACCGTCTCTGCTGGTATGGTCGTTGTCTCCCGAGTCTCCGGTGCTGGTGCTGAGATCAAAGACACATTTGTCGTTGTCCTGATCCTCCTAATACGGCATCATTCTTGCAAACTAAAACGGAAAATTTTTGTATCGAAGGAAACTTTGAGAGAGAATTGGAAAGTTTGGTTGTCGAGAAACTGCGGGAAAATGATAAGGGTTTTGATCAGTTTCTTTTTTTAAGTTTTTTAATTTTTTTAGTTTTTTTTTTAAATTTCCACGTGGATCCCTTAATGACATGTGGCGCCCAGTCATTATCCACATGGGCGCCACATCATCAGTTAACGGAAGACTTAACAGCCAGACTAACGGATGTATGAGATTGTCCCAAAATTAACACTTTAGGTACGACTCTGAGACGAAAAAAACTTTATGTACCAAATGTTGAAAATCACAAAACTTGAGGGTAGTAAACTGATATTTATCCAATTTTAAAAATACTAAATACACCCCAAATCACTTTTAACATGTATATCACAAGATTATTTATCTTCTTCAACTCTCTAAACCACTCTCACTCTCCATTGTAGAATAAAAGCCTAACCGATGAAACTACAAACACATTGATTGAGAAAAATTATTTTTGACGAACGGAACATAAAATTGATGTTTCGGAAGCTTCACCTTGTTCAAAATGTACTGTCACATGTGGATGAAGGTTAAACTTCATTGGTGTTAGATTATAGTCTTCCCCTTCTTTCGCAAAGAAGATAATGGTGATGTTGTTTCACAAAAGCCATGTTCTAAAAATAATCTAATGATCAGATAATACTAAATTGCATTTGTGCCTTCAAGGGACAATTTTTGCATTACAGCATGGTGTTCGCGTATGATATGTGATGCATAAAATATCATTTAGTGTGCATCTCAGCCAACGCCAATACTTTATACTGCCGAATTTAACTACCAAATGGACATATACAGAGAGCCTAAGCTCCTCACATCATAATCTTATGTCCTAAATTATCATTTTTGAGATACACCCTCTCGCAGATCAATGTTGATTAGATGGAAAAAGGTAAAGGAAAAAAATTCAATCTTTGAATAGAACCCGAGATAAGACGTTGCTTAATTTACTGGTTCAAGAACTCCTTCTCAACCAATAGTTTCTACTGTTTCTAGTTGTAATAGTCATGTACATACATCTATACACTGTAAAACACGCACACACACAAATATATATCCACATAAATGATTAAAGAAGTAATTAACTAGAACCACCACTCACTGTAATTCTTTCAGAGTCACAGCAGTAAAAGCACCAGAGCAAAATCTAACCAGTACCACTCCTCCCAATAAACCCACAACTGTACGTACACATCTCTCTCTCTCTCTCTCTCTCTCTCTCTCTCTCTCTCTCTAACCACCATCTACTTCTGTTCCTTCCCTAATTAGAATATATAACAAGAACGAAGGCAACATAAAAGAGAAGGATAAGAAGAAGAAGAAGAAATTAAAGCTAACACAATTTAGTGTCTGCAATTTTCATGCAGTTATAATTCTCTGTCACTGCTCAAAATATAAGGTACAAGTATGGTTTGTTTTTCATTGGCCTTCTTTAAAGCGATGTATATTCTTTCTTCGACACGCTATAAATTTCTGGGAGCAAAAGATATTATTGCATGAATAAATAGATACTGTACTTCACAACCATCTTTTTTAATTAACACTGGAAGGGAGCAGAGATCTTTATTACTATATATATGACTGTGCAAAGTACGAACATCACACAAACGTTAAATCTTATATAAAATTGTGCAACAAGCATAGCTTATATCTACCATATATGAAAATTTGATACTACTTTTCTTTTTGAAATTTTGAGTCTGAAATATTTAATGGGTGCACAGAGTCAATGCTACATCTTTGTCATCTGTGCAGTTGCCAGTCTACGGTGGTATTATGGTGCTTGCATCAATTGGTATATGTAGTCCCTAACTACTCGAAAACATGATGACACCAAAAAAACAAGAAATCCAAGAAAATATGTTTCAATCGAAGAATTAATTCATAAATTAAAAGAGCACCTTAGTAATATGTTTCAATTGATATACGCATTGTCATGCATAACATAGAAATCACACTTGAAACAGTGCACACTTAGCTAGAGTTAGAGGTGTTTTTGCGAACAACGGCAGAGCCACATTTAAACTAGGGTAGGCTGCAGTCGAGTGCAAAAATTTAGAATTGTAAGAATTTAGTGTTAATTTTAATGAAATTCACTTTGGCTAGTGAAAATCAGTCCACCCATCCCTGGAAAACATAGGCCACTATAGTTATAGCCCACCTTTACGAAATTTCTTAGTTCCGCCCCTTGTTGCGATACTGATTAGAATAGTTTATTTGGAGATATTTAACTTGCTTGGTCATCATATATAATCTAAGATTGCATCATTTTCTTCAAAGACATTTGTGGTTAGAAGAACTTCAAACACATTTGGAACGTGGAAGTCCTAAAAACTTTGAATTTTAAAGTAATTCCTTGTATTCATGCATATAACAACAACAATAACGACAACAACAACCAAGCCTTATCCCAGTAAGTGGGGTTGTATGAATCTTAGAATGTATTGTGTTCTGTTTTGCGTCATATCTCTGTTAGGTCCATGTACCATATATACACACATGCACATGTATATATATGAGTCACATATATAAATTGAATATGAAGCTTGCGGCAAAGTTTCTTATTAATTCATCAGTGGGTAATTGCAAGTCTGGGGATGACTTTAATTCCCTCGAAGGGAAGAATGGGGCATTGGAATATAAAATAAAAGGCGATTCTTCTAGAACTAGTACCACAACCGCAAGATAGCAATTAACACCACCTCTATATTTCATGGAGGCCCTTGCAATTTTCTGCTACAAATTGAATGAAATCTCAACAACCGTGGATAAAACCATAAATTTGGTCTTCTGCTTTCCCATAAAAGTCGAGGTGCTCCAGTGTGTATAATATCTTGGGACGGATGGAGTAGAGATTCTCAATACTAACCATTATATCCTCAAAGTTTTGGCATCAAAAGGCTGCATGTTAGAATAATACTGCTACGTCAAACTAAATTTGGAGGAACAATGATGGACCTTGGCATTTTTTTTAAAATTCCAGAAGCTGGACGTTGACTTAGGGTCAAATTGACAATTGATTTATTTATTTATTTTTACATACAACCAAGAACCCTTTTTCTGTTTTTTTTTTTTTTTTTGTAATAATCCAACATGCAGTCAAGAATGTTGTACCACTAATTTATTTTCAATAATCCAACACTCACCCTATTCCAAGTTCTAATGAGTTTAATTTTTCAGAAAAAAAAAACATATTTTTTCACCTTATACATTCGCAATGTAAAATAGGAGTAGAATTCTCACCTCCAAATCATTCTTCTTCAGTTTTTTCCTATTTGAACGATTGCGATTAAGTTACGTCAATATTTTGTATTAATTTTTTTATTATAGAGAAAGATAAAGAGAAAAGTGTGAGAAAAAGGGATAGAAGGTGAGGGGGAGGGAAGGGGAGGCGGAGAGAATCCTGATTTATGCAAAAAAAAATATTTTGAACAAACGATAGTATCTACATTCATGGGTTGAGGGAGTAGGCTACAATGAACTTGTCATAATAATGTGGTTCAACTTCATCTTTGACGATAATCAAACCTAAACTAGCAATATTGTATGTATGTGTTTATAAAATTTTGAAAATAAAATTTACAAAGAAAGATTGCCACGACTTTCAAATAATTTTTTTATTAAATAGGTTGTTCATATCTTAAAAACAGTAAAATTATTTTGTGTGTAATTTCCTATTTTGAACATAACTTTTATTTTGGTTATTTTTCTTTAATTTTGTTAACAAGGTTAATTTGTTCTTTTAACCTCTCTTTTGATTGACAAAGAGAATTTTGTGAATAAGTGATTTAAGATAAAACATATGTTAACTGAAAAACTTCACCATATATTTCGATAAACTCAAAGTTACAGCATTGATTGATCATATTGAGATTAATTTGCAAAGAATCAAATCTATAATTTTTAACTCGTCAGGCTTCAAGTATTGGAGTGCATGTAACAAGACCTACTCCTCTTTCCTAAAAATATGATAACTAATTACCAAATAAACAAAAATTACTTTAAAAGCTACAAACAGTTGAAACTGGAAGCATTGTTAATGTGATCTCAAAAGTACTCCAACTAATCGCCTCTCTTAAACATAAACAAGAGTAGGGAAAAGAAGCTTAGACAGGCATAAACCACCCTGCGGTGAACCCTAGCCCTAATAACCCTATCCCTAATCCCTAGACCCAAACAGTAATTAAAGGTGAACAGAGTTATTCCAAACTTTTCATAGATAGCTAACAATTAACAAGGTCTTGAGCATAGTTTCCTCTTTGTTTAGGGGAAGTCAATACCCGAACCCACTACCCTTGAGGGGTGGTGATTTGCTTTAGGGTTTCCTAAATATCACCAAAACACCACAAGATAAGGATATTATAAGGTGCGCTCTTGACTTTTTTCCCCTTTGTAACCCTCAATTTCGAAGTAAACCCACCATTCTTGCTTTCTTCCTCTACCTCTTTCCAACTGCCAAAGAAAAAAGACAGAAGAAGAAAATAATAATAAGTCTAGTGAAATAATTAAAAAACCAAAATACTAATTAGTAATTAAGTGAGCTCACCATGTATTTAGGCTTTTTAGTTGTCATGGATTTTGTTCACATGTAACCGCGGCTCTAATACGCTCAACCGTGCACTTAATTAGATTGTTAACAGTAGCCACAGATCCCAGAGATAGTTTGGCAGTAGGAATTGAATCAACCAAGATCTGAAATGCTACGGTGAGTAGAGACCCACCAGAGCCAACATCAAGGGCTCCTCCTCCTGCGGACCCAGCAGGTCCATCTGGAAGGATGGCAAAACCTGAGGGCAGAAGTGCTACATAATCTGGGTCTCCACCACTTAACACGACATTCATGGCCACGATATCAACTGGTGCATAAATCACATATGACCCGGTTGAATCAGTGCAGCTTTCCTGAAGTATCAGCATATTGCTTTGGCTTGAATTTGCACTCTACAAAACATGAATTGTTCCCCTATTAATTAGCTTGGTCTAGTGTTTAAAAACTATGGTGAATAAAATATTCACTGTGATTTGGGAGTACATTCATGCAAGAACTAACCTAGCTAGTCAGTTGTTCACAATTTGACAATGTAACGCATGCATATATTTTGATCGAAACTTACATTTACGCGAAGTAGGGAGACACAGTTGCCTGGATCACGACCATTAGCTATGTGTGCCATCTCTTGAACTAGCCCACCATTTGAAAGTATATCCCACTGAAAATTATATGCCATAAATTAAATATGCATGTTTACACATATGCTATACGTAGCAGTGCCCTAATATATCAGATTTATATCTATGATGCTTTACTCAGCAATGCCCTAATATATCAGAGATATATATGTTCATATATTAACATGCAATATGTACCTCACTACGAGAGTTTTCATCCCGCAGGAAATTGAAAACTCTCTTGGGAGGAACAGGAATCCAGAAGGAAGTTGCAGCACTTAGAACAATCCCAGGAGGCCTGCCTGGATCGTCCATACTTTTTCGGGTCATGACCCTTACATCATCTGAACCCGTTGCTGATAATGTAGTCCATGCATGTGCAGTAGAAGCACCAACACCGGTACAGAAACTCATCACCATTCTTTGTGCCAGCTTCAACATACTTTTCCTCCCTTCAGTACTAGTTATCACTATATTATAAGACAACAATTCAAACCCATTACTTTGATATTAAGGGAAAACTAATTACCAAAAAAGTAAATTAAGATTAATGTGTACCACAAAGATCTCCAGCAGGAATGTTACTGGCCATGGAACTCGCAAGACGTTGGCACTGTCTATCAAGTGTAGCCACCCAACGCTTAGCTCCAAAGGCAAGACCAGAATTGACTAGTGGTCTGTATATGTTGTGAACAGCACTATCATCCACTTCAACATGTTCCACCCATATAACCTAAACAATCATACATAAAAATCACGAATGTGTGAATTAGTTGAGAGAACAATGTTAACTAGTGAAAGAAAAAAAAAACATGAACTATAATGAGCTTAGAAGAGCAAGCTAGTGAAAAACTTAATTTATAGACCTTGGAGTAGCCATTTTGCAATTCTTGTATTAAGCAGCCGGATGGCCTTCTTCGACTTCTTGAAACTGGACTTGGGCGTAGGTTGTCCAAAGAAACATCAACGACTGCCCAAGTTCCATCAACATTCTGCTTACAGTACCTTACAAAGTAATTCTCACGGGTTGGAACGAGTGGTGAGGGTACTTGAAATTCAGCAGTCATCTACATATGAATTATATCATATTTGTTAACTTCAGTAAATGCTTTAATCCATTCTAAATTCAAATTAATTTGTGTGTTGTGTACATACCACTTGCAAGGCTCCATTGTAGTTTCCAGCTACTCCAGTTGATAGGATATCAAGGGTCATTGCTCTTGAGACAATACCACAAAAGACGGTAGACCATTGATTCTGAAAGACATCATTGTGTTAAATTCAGAGAGAGTTCTTTTAAATCCAAAGTTCATTTACTTAATGTTCAAATATGTGTGTTAATTACCACATCCATGAGAATCTCAACAAGGTTAACATGATTCATGATGACCAATGCTGTTTCTCTTGAAGCCTCAGACTTTAAGCCCAATGGTTTAGGGCCAATCCCCCTCGGAAATGTCCTCAAGTACTCGTCTTCGTTTAAAATCTCTTGGTGAATTGAGTTATGGTCACCAGGAACCCATAAAGGGTCTCCAGCCTCGGCCATTCTAATTAGTTCTTCCATGGCTGCAACGGCAAGCTCAACGATCATCGGCTTATCTGCCTCAGTGGGCACTGAAACCGACCTGAGAAGATCACTAGATGATCCATACATTTCTCCTACGAAGCCTGGCTGAGTACCAAAACTGCCAACCCCAAGATCAATGGAGCGGCCGGAAGGCACATGAGATGACATCTGAGAGGAAAATGAGCTCGTCAAAGGCTTCCCAACATATTTGGCAGCAATCGAAGATATCTTATCAATCTGTGAAACCAATTGAACAAAACTCAATAGGTTAGATCAATTATAATAACGAGAAAGAGGTGTTGTATGTTTTATAGTAATGGTCACCTCTTCATGTAAACGAGCATTTTCAATCCTCAAATGTTGCTCATCAAATGACATCTCCCCAATCGCAGCTGGTCCTCCACAGTTGGGGCATGTGGCATTGGCAAGGGCTTCCTTGTACCTATTGTTCTCGGCACGAAGCTTGTCGTTCTCAGATTTCAAAATTGAATTCTCATGGCGTTCATGTTGTGCCTAAGAGTAATACATAATGTCAAAATTGATACACAAAGTAATCAAACCAATAAAAAAGGAGTTAAATAGGGCCAAGTTATTCGAGAGCTTAATGTGTGCATAGAGGTCCCATATAATGAAAGTTCTTAATGTTGGTATATTGTCCAGCCCATGATGAATGTTCTAGATTATTCTAGTAAGCAAGTGAGGTGGCTGGAGCATGCTAGACAATTCTAGCAAGTTAGTAAGTTGGTGGAAGAAGCTAGAAAGTACTAGCTTCCTTGGTTGCAAATGGAAAGATCTAGAAGCTACAATTTTGTGGCTAGTCTAGAATTATCTAAGCTAGAGGTTTGTAGAATATACTAGAAGCTAGTAGAATGCCAAGCCCTCGCCTATAAATATGGGTGTGATGTTGTAGTGATGTAACCAATTAAGAAAGAAGTGAGTAGAAAAGGATCAAGTCCAAAGCTAGAGTTGCACTCCAAGAGTGAGAGTGAGAGTGTTCCACTACATATTGTGTGAGTGAAGCTTAGAGTGATAGAAAGTGTGTGTTATACTTTCTTGTATCCATCAAGCCTTGTCTTTAGCTTGGTAAGACTACTCTTGTTGTACTCATCTTTTTCATATAGTGAAGATTGATCCTTGTTTCGTGGACGTAGGCATAAATTGCCGAACCACATAAATTCTTGGTGTCCATTTTCTATTTTACTTTGTGCATTCTCTATCTTGGAGTACCGACATTCCTAACACTTAATGACTAGTGTAAAGTCAAAACTCTCAAAGAGAATAAAGGATAAATTTTCTCATAAGTGGAATATTAATTTGGAACGAAATGATTTATGGAAACGCATAAAGTGCATACATATCCAATTGATTTTTCTACATATACGTACAATTCATATGTATGTTTGTGTGCGTGTGTGTTTGGTGGTGGAATATATGCGTTACCTTCATTTGGGTGCGCTTGTTTTGGAACCAGAATTTGACTTGCAAAGGCTCTAACCCTAGTTCACGACTCAGCTCCTTCCTTTGCTTGTCATCTGGGTGAGGACAGTCCTTGAAGAATCTATAAAATAAAAAATATTCGATCGATATATATGTTAAATTCACAATGAAGTTCATGAAGTTCATGATCTGAAAAACCCTAAAACCAAGACAAACAAGAAAAATAAGGACTTACGCTTCCATCTCCTGAATTTGGCGCTGGGTGTGACGATGGTAACGTTTTCTTTTGGGTCGCGGGCCGGTGTCGTTGGGATCTTGCTCGTCACCGGAAGGAGCGTCCATAGTCGTTTCGGTGCCGGATTTGGTCTCGAAGTCATCGTCCAGCAGTCGGCCAGTACTATCCGAGGTTTTGTGGGTACTGCTCGTCGTCATATGATCTAGGATGTGATTCTCGAACATGCTTGGCTGAAACATTTTTTTCGCCTTCCAAATCCCTAGAATTTAGGACTCTTGTTCTAGCTAAATACCTGTCTCTCTTGTCTTAATTTCAATCTGCCAAGAAAAAATAATATGGGTCAATTTATATTCGTTTATAAATAAATCAAGGGCACCGCACTGATAAACATCTTAAAGAACTCAGACCAAAACTAAGAGCGAGGTTTAGAATTAAGACACTCCTACTGTAGTTGATAATATATATAAATATATATAGATTAAAAATAATGGGGGAAAATAATTAAAAAGAGAAATAACCTTTTCTTCCAGTACTTCGACCCAATCCATAGAGAGAAATCAGGAAAGAAAAGAAAATTGGGAGGAGAGAGATTAAAGAATAATAAGAAATACCAAAGATAAATCTGAGAGAATAATAAATGGTAATATAATTTAATAGGGCAAGTGACCTGTATTAGACTCTGGAAGTAGAAAATAAATGTACAAGATAAATCTGTGAACATGTATCTACGATTCTACATACGTACAAGTCTCCCCCATTCCCTCTCTAAGAAGATTTACAGTTTTTTTTATCTCAAAATATTCAGAAGATTTACCGTTTCAACCAACAGATTTTGCTTCAAATGCATCCCTTAAATAACCCAAAACCAAAATACACGCATATACACCTACAAATACGGATATATATTATCCCCGGAATATATAGAAAAGAAAGCTAAACTCACCTGAGAAGATTAGCCGAGAGTTTTCGTGCATCTATCTCTTGCCGGAAGCTTTTGTCCGACTACCATATAAATATATCTCACTCTCCAAATAAACCCTAGACTACACACCCTCCATCTCTTTCTCTCTCCTCTTTGACTCTGAAGAGGTAAGAGGTGGTTTCTGGGTGTGGTGTTCTGTGTGGGGGGTTTTGACTCTTTGTGGGGTTGTTGTGGTTGAAAATTTTAATAGATTCTCTGGCGGTGTCTGAGAAAAAAACCCTAATTGACTGGATTATTACAAGTAAGAAAAAGGGAAAGAAATGACTGACCCTTCAAACAGTCCTTAGCCTTTTTTGCTCTTGCGTGCTAATTGACTGTCGCTAGTAGTTAATGAGTTTTCAAACACACTAAACTAAGATTGTAACGCCCAACTTAACCAAATCTCGGTTTTCCCAATACCACACAGTACTCCCTCTCCCTCTCTAAAAATAACGGAAGGATTTGTGTAGAAAACAAAAAGGGGGACTTGAAGGTCAAAGAAGCTGACCCTTGGGGGAACAAAGAACTGTCTGTTCCCTTCGAGACCGTGGTGGGTAGGAGTGGAAGAGTTGTGGGTTTAAGAAGAAGAATGCGGTGATGAAGATTGAAGGAGAGACAGAAAGAGAACGGACGAGAAAAAAGAGGAGATAGAATCGAAATAGCAAACGAGAGAGAGACTTTGAGGGGAAGGGGGAAGGGGGAAGAAAGAGGACCAGGTGGAGAGGATGTGACAGCGAAGGAGTTAATGCAGAGCGTATTGAGAGGGTGCGATTGCATTTATGGCGGGAGGGAGAGGTGTAAATGCTGCTCAGCATGCATGAGAGAGAGAGAGAGAGAGAGAGAGAGAGAGAGTGTATTTGACAAGGGTTTGGCATCTCATCATCCTCATGTTCTAAATTTTTTATAGGGTTATTAGCTGCCCTAGATTTCAACCCTCTCAGTTTTTCACTTCTTCAGCCAGCACTCGATATCTTCTGGGTTTTCTATATATATTCAGTATCATGTAAGCTTGTTTTGTAGTTTCATCAACGGTTTGGTACTAATTAACCATTGGATTTGAAGATAATTAATCATATCGTTCAATAATAATTTAGAGTATAAGTAATAAATTGAATCGATATATACAATCTAAGTTCGTATCAAATTTGGCTCCTTCAAATTTAGCTTGTAAAAGAAATAAGTTTAGCTAGACTAGTTTAAGAAACTAGTCAAACCCAACAAACGAATTTTTTCCCCCAACAAACCGAGTAACGCTTGGCTCTGGTTCAAGTTCGGCTTGTAATCTTACTGAGTAATGCTATTTACATCATGTTTTTGTACCATATTTTTATACTATCTTAGATGACATTTGATGTGGACAGCCACATCATTTGAATTAATTAGATTTTTAAATTTAGTTCATTATGTAATAAACTAATAATTAAAAAAAAACTAGTTAATTAAATAATGATTGTCTCATTCCTTTCTTTGGGTTTTGCAAATTTTCAAATTATGTAGCAGTCCACATCAGATGCCAACCAAGGTAGTATAAAAATATGGCATAAAAACATGGTATAAATAGCATTACTCATTACAGATATATAATTAAGACTATAAAATTGTTCTAAATTAAAGGCTATACAAAATGTTAAAATTCTCGCACAAATATCCAAAAACTATGTACACAATGTTGACGTACGCCACAAAACCAATTTAATGATTCTTTTTTAATATTTTCTATATAGATAAAGATCATAAAGTACACAATATTTAAACAATCGGAAGTGAATTATAAAAAATTAATTTAATATTTACTATATATATTATTCTACACTAAGGGAGGAGAGGTATACCAATGATACATTTTCTATAGTACTTCTAATCAAACATAAGTTTATTATAGAAATTGAAAATTTTTTTTTTTTTTTTGCCAAACGATAGATTTTGTTAGATTAGTTACCGACAGAATTCGAACTTACATTATCATGCAAGGACTTAACACATTTTCACCATTGTGGTAAAGGGCTACTTGCCCAAAACTATTATTTAATTCTAATTTGAGGTTACTAGTCTCTTCTCTATATTTCGGGTTTCTTGAGGTGAATATTTCTTGTTTCTTAAATGTTTACCTATCTATCTATCTATTTCATTTTTTTCTCATCTGATGTAATGTTCACGTCCCACAATAAATGGAAAAATTGACCTGAATTAAAGAAATAGAAAATTACCCTGAGTTACTTTATTTGTTGATATGTATAGGAAATTTTTAAGGGAAGGGATCCCCATTTTTTATAAAAATGGGGATTAGTTGTGGGGTCTACACTACATTGAACTTTAACGATCTGAACCGTCTATTTTTCAAGTTGCACCTCATAGATCATCCTTGCAAAATATTAGCCAAATCAGAAATATTTAAGAAATCTAATTGGGTTCAAAGAAATTAACGAATACTTTGTTATATAAAAAACAATGAAAATTGATCTTGATAATTAAATAGGCACATAGTTTCGGATTGAATTGAATTTTTGCAAGGCTGATCTATGAATCAAGACTTACAAAATAGACGGTTCGGATGTTGAAATTCGATGTGGAGTGAGCCCACACCTAATCCCTATTTAAAAAAAAAAAAAAATGGAGATCCCTTTGCATAAAGGGCCTATATATATATATATATATATCTATAAAGCCAACATCCCTTTTTGTAACTGTTGCTTATTAACTTTTCTAACATTCTTCAAGACACTTAGTATTACGGTCTAATGATATTCTTTTTCACTGGTAAGTAAAAGGTTTTGGGTTTGATTCTCGCCAAAGGCGAATTTGAACCACATTATTGCTAGCTCATTGTGAGGCTTAACCCACTACCCCACCCTTTAGTGTAGATAATATTGTTTATTCAAAAAAAAAAAAAAAAACATTCCTCAAGACACACTGTTGCTAATGATAATCATTGAAGACACGAAAAATAAAGCTAGAAGATCCGTCGAGGACTAAGATGCAAATGGGGATGCTGGTTGGAAGTTTTATCTTTTGAAACCAACTTCATTGGTAATCATAGCTTTCTTCCCTAGTTGAGGGCTTTTTCAAAATTAGGAGGGTATCTTGGTGGAAGAAATCACTAAAACGAAATGGTCTATGCTCGAAAGTGCCATAGCATGAAAAATCTCAAAAAAAAGAATACGTGATTGTAGATCAGTCCGTGGGTAAGATGGAATTTCAATAGGACCTATTTTACTGACAGGGTTCATCACAAATTTAACTACTTTAAGGGCTCGGCCTGATCTAAAAAAGATCTTATGTGGACGTTAGCGGATGTTTTTCAAGGAAGTTATAAGTAATGCAATTATGAATCTCACAGAGAGTTTGATTCTCATTCAGGATGAATGCTAGTGGGAATTACCATAGAAGAGCCTGCCCCTGCTAGCTAACATAGAAAGAAATCTATTCCCGGATAGAAATAGTCTCTATGTGAATCTCTTCCAAATTCGAATTGGTTCCTGGTCTTGGCCAGAGACCACTGTGTTCGCGCCTGCAGTCCAACAAGTATTCTTACAAAATGTTATCATATGATTTTGTGAGTCTTTCTGACTTTCGAAAGGGTTATTGTCATGACGAAATCACCGATTAGTACCTTAAAAAAAACTTATGCTAGATCAAAACTTTCGCCCACTACCAAGCAGTAACTTCCCAATTCTCACTTACAATCGCATTTTTTTCGCTTCCACTCTAGTATTTTATATGCACTTTCTCATTCCCATATCAAAATTCAACTAATCTCTATATGCTCCGTCATATCTTATGGATAAGTTACTGTAAGTTTTTTCTAATTTCAGTCGCACTTTTTTAATATCAATTGTTGATGGTGCAATATATACAAATGAAATCTAACGTTTTATTTGATTAAAGGATTTTATTCTTTATCGTGTTTTAAGCTAATTTGTCACGCCACAGATCCGGAGTTGACGGAAAAATAAATCTCACGCCCAGCGCACGAGTAAAAGTAAAAATAAAAAGACAGACAAGCTTCTCTTTTACAAAATAACTCCAAATTCTTTACATGTGTACAAAATAAATTAAAATCCTTAAATCTCTTGTCTAATACAATCCCATCTTGTCTAGCACCTGTCTTGCTAAGTAACTTCTGTAAAATAAAATGGTGAGGGATGAGCAACAACCACCTTTGCACAGTGAGCAGAATATGTAATATGCCAGTCAACCAATGTCGTAAATATGAGAGTAATATCAAAGCGTTAGCCATATAATTCCATATCACATCGTCCCCTTACGTGTTGATAATATCCAAAATAAATTATAACTCACCACGTGACCCTTAATGGCCATTCTGCCCTAATGTCCCTTGACATTTATCCCTCAGATCAATACAACACCAAAGTTCTCATGCTGAACATCTCAAACAATTCACTAATTAGATAAATAATAACTCCAAAAGTACTTTTCAAAATAAATATGCTTGACTTGAAATGGTGAGAGATTTGTAAATGAAGTAAAATCCCACGATAACTCATGATTTTGGTTTAAAAAATAAAAATATTTCGAACACATTACATAAACCACTCATCTCTAAACCTAAAAAATTGGCAAGACAACCCATCTACCAATTCTCACGCATCAAACCCTAGCTACATCTTGTTCTCTATCTCTGCAATACGTGAGCTTAGCATGCAATGCATGCTAGCTCATGTTGTTAAACGAATTGAGAGCTCCTATTTATAGGAATATCAAGGCGGCATAGTCTTTGCCACCACCAGCTTGGTGCTAAACCTTAGTCACTACAAAAAATGACACCTATCAACTACGTGGCCATTTCAAGTTACTGCATGGAGACTAATTGGTTTGCATAGCTATTGATCGGACACTTGGTCAAATAGGTGGCCATATAGCTTAGTCATAATAGTAATAATGATTAATGAGGTGTGAATATGCATAGCATAACAAGTCTCTAACTTGGTAAATAAGAAAAAAGCTTACTAAGCAGCTAGGGTTAATCCTAGTGAAAATAATACTAAAAAATACGGGATCTCGCATACTTTTTCCTTTGAAAATGTTTGCTGGACAATTCATCATACATTGGATTTGCGTACAGGTTTGTACATTTGATCTTCTTTGCAAAATTTGTAACAGATTTCGTTGTGTTCTTACTCTTCTCAGTCTGTAGTCGTTTCCCACTTCACACTGCTCCAAACTTTAATCGCCCAAAAGAGTTTTTTCGATAATAATTATTTACAAGACAACATCAATTGTTACTCTAACTTCCAATTTATATATAGCAACATTAATATTGATATTGGTTGTACATAATGTGGCGCGCGCGCGCGCGCGCACACATATATATATATATATATATATATATACTAATGCAAAATTTTCTCTTTTTCATCTTTGTTGCTTCAATTGATGAAAGCAAATTTGAATTGATACATAGGGTGAGTCGTTAAGCTGTTACAGTCTTTCGGTACCCATATGCTCCTTCATGTATTTAGTGCCATTTAGTTTTAGGGCACAGTTTTGGACACCGCCCTTTGTCCATGTCCTCCAAATACCCTAACCTTGAATTTTTGCTTTTCTCATTTGAAACACAATTGAGTTTTCCTCGCAAGCCATAATTGAATATGTCCGTGTTCAGATTTATGACTCCAATTAGCTCAAAGGTATTGTTCTTTTATGTGGTAAGGTGGATTAAAAAAAGGGGAAAGGAATGAATTAAACTGGAAGATCCAAAGATGGCAAAGTGGAGAATTTATTCCACTGTTTGGTAGGATGAAAGAAAAATTTAGAGGGAAGCGACTTCTTAAAAGACTATTTTTTGATAGACTTGTGCTTAGTTAAGTTAATTAGAAAAATTTGTATCTCTCAAATCTAAATTTTACTCGGTCTCCTCATATTTGGATAAATATACGTTATTGCATTTAAAAATTAATAAAATTGAGCTAGTTGGAGTCATAAAAATGACAACAAAAAGTTATATATTGACCAAGGATATATTTTAATTAGATTGTTAGTGATTCATATAACAAGGAAAAAGAAAATAAATGGTAATGAAAGTGAATGAAAAAAATAAATTATTTTGTGGGCTCTGAACCGTTACACATAATTGCGAATATTCTTTTATTTTCCTTTTGATGAGTTGGGCTGGGATTACAAGACTATAGTGCATTATTTTATTATATTTTTTATGCTCAAGAGATGCATTATTTGCTACGAAAATATTATAGCAAAATATACTGTCAAAGGCCACACACTTGGGTTTGTTGTTCCGCGTTGGTAAATCTGCTTGATTGTGGTCACGGACAAAGTAAAATTCTCTATAGCCTTTTCAGGTCAGAAAATGATGAATAACTGTGATTTGCCACCAATTGTCCTCCTTTTTTTATTAAAAAAAAAAAAGGGACAAACACTCATTGTAAGAGATTTTTTTTTATTTTTACAATAGTAATTTGTTTTTAAGGAAAGCTAATGAAAATGGCTTGAAAACTTTGAGTTTTAATGACAATGACAAAATAAAAGGTAAAGTGAATAGTATCAGGATTGACTTTTTAGTATAAAAATGTGGTTTTTCGTTAAAGTAAACAATATCAGGAGCATTTTGTTAAAATTCTCTTGTTTTTAATGGGTTAAGAAGAGGGGAGAGAGAGAAAGAGCACTAGGAGAAAAATGTGAAAGAAAGAGGAAGGTGGAAGGAAAATTAGGGATTACCTCTATAGCTGTTAGGGAACTAAATTGTTTTCTCCCACATGGATATTTGATATTTACTTGTTCTTGAAACATCTTCATCATACATCTAGGCTTAAGCTTTCATACAAGGAACATTGCAACTTTGATGCGTCGTAAGAATTATCAAGGAATAAAGTATAATCCATATTTCAAGGCATTTCAAAAATCTTATTTTACACTCCTCACAAGTGTATTTTTTTTTTCTAATATAGAAAGTTTGAAGTATAAAATGAGATTTTTGAAGTGCTAATAATAATTCCCTATTTCAAATATCATGTAAATTTTAATGAAGTAGTTTTGCATTAAAACTTCATACATAAATCTAAATCCTAAATCTTGCTCAACCTGTTATCTTAAGGTGGAATCGACCTTGAAGTTCGTGAGAATCTAAACGGGGTACCAATTGGGAGTTGAAAGGATAAGTACCTAAAATAAATTTACACCAATACTTCTATATTATGAGTTCATCTAATAAAGAAAATTAAAAGCAATTCAACAACTTCCTTTATTTCCATATTAACACATCATCAGCTAGTCCACAAACAGAATAATTTTCAGACCAAGAGAAAAATAAATAAATGAATCAATAGTAGTACTCAAACTACAGATTAATCATTTATAATCTCGATAATATTCTCGTTTAGTGAATATAAATTAACAGTCTAAACTATCTAATAAGAGAACATTACTTATCCAGCTTTACCCTAGATTTGCAAACGGAGTCGGCACTCTGGGTTCCAATAGTGATAGAAATGTTGCAATCGGTATAACTGGCTGCCTTCATCTTAAAGATCTTCCACAAGTTCACCTTGCCGTGCAGGGTAGTTTCTGAAGTAAAATTCAGCACTCCAACGACCATGTCACCCAAGAAATGCGAATCAGTTACCAATTTGTCAGCCAAAATACTCAAAACAGTGGTCATGTTGTGAGTCGAACGAGCCGGAACTGTGTCGTCCTTGATCGGAGCTTCGGCGACAACATTCCCATGGTAGCTGATATAAGCCGTACTATTCTCATACTTGAAGCCTCCATAATTTGGATTTTTCACCGTGACCAATATTCTTATCGATATATTTAACTTTATAACTGGGAAACCTACTAACTCAAATCCCTCTAGGCTTACCGGCTCGGTGAAAACTGAAGGATCTTTCGGTTTTAAAATTGTGACGAATAGAACGACTAGAACAACTAAGGTGACAATGAAGAAAATGCCAGTGACAGCAGCAAAGATTTTCAAGCATTTTCGAGAGCCTGCTTCCATGATTAAGGAAATTAGGGAATGTCTAATTTGATTTGGATCAATGAAAGGTATGTTATATGTTGATTGAAAAACTTTGTTTCACGTTGTGACGATGTTGTATAGGCAAGGTCGATATGATTTAAACAAGAAAAAAATGTGGTGTGATTTTGTCTGGTTGTATTTTTTAATTGATGGAGACAACAATGGAGGAGTTTGTAACAATGAGTTTGGAGGACGGTTGTCGGCCATCGTTTTTCATTTTTGTTTGTTTGTCAGAACATGGAAAACAGTTTGGGCCAGAACATATGACAGCAAATGGGTTGGATCGAGCTTTGGAAGCCAAGCCCATTGATGTAAGACAAGAATCGCGTTATTTTACATATAGTAAAATTAAAAGGAGGAACCTACGTTTAATAATAAAAAGTGATTGAAAAATTGACAATTCAAGGGTTAAGAGATTGTTTGTTGCTTCCATATCTCGAAAGTTGATGTTTTGGATTTTTAGTGACGCCTGGATTAACGCAACTTTGACTTGACATGCTTGATTTACAAGACTTAATGTTACAGATTTGGGTAAATTATGTTGTTTAACATGTTTAATTAGGATTTTATTATTTAAAGTACAATTTTTAATATTTTGTTATTTGTTTATTTCCTTTCCTATCTAAATACTTAGGGTTTCTAGGAAAAAAAGAACATTAGAAATAGGAAGTAAGAGGCATAAATTAGAAAAAGAATCTTGGAACAACCTTTTCATTTATTAATCATAAGCGAGAAAAGCAGGATATTACGGTGAGACGTGAAAATACCTGATCGCATTCCAACCTCGAATTGTGGAATCATTTTGTACCATATGGATATATATTGAGATTGTTCAAGAGACATATCCCAAGCCCAGTATAACTGTATTTTTTTCTATTACTACGTACTACTACTACTACAAAAATTAATAGAAATTTATAAGATTATAGTTGAAGAGAAAATTCTCCAATTGAAAAAGATCCTTGAAAGAAACCCATCTCTTTTAGCTACTTATATGTCTGGTGTATGCTCCCTCTTACAAGAAAACACATATTATTTAATTATATGGTGTTTTATTTTTGAAGATGGAGAATGGAGAAGATCCTCTATGCCTTATATGTACATGTCCACCTCTATATAGTACGAGGCCTTTTAGGAACTCATTGACTTTGGATTCCATCGGAACTCCGAAGTTAAGCGAGTTGGTGAGATCAATCCTAAGATGGGTAACCCACTGGGAAGTTCTCGTGTGAGTTACCAGAAACAAAATCGTGAGGGCGTGGTCGAGATTGTTCGGTAGACAGTCCAAGTCCGGTATAGCAAAGGAATTGAAGAAGAGTATTTCATAACTGTACCTTTTTTCTTCTAGTACTACTACTACAACAACATTTGAAAGAAATTTGTAATATACAAGGAAGTACTCTAGGCTTCTGCCCTAACTAAATCAATTGTATCCTAGCTAGGGCATGATAAATGTAGGAAGAACATGATAATGCAAAACCGAAGTTAATTCATCACATAAGAAAAGTCAAAATTGAAAGGAATATCACAACTACCAAATTTCCATGATGCAAACTTCCATGTGATAGTGGAAGTTGAGTAGGAAGTGAACATTCTTCCCCATTGAAAAACACTCTTGAAGGAAACCCATCACGTTTAGCTACTTCTATGTCTGGTGTCCGCTTCTTCTTAAAAGAAATAACAGATTGTTGCTTTCCAGGCACCCTAGGAGCTTTCGGGTTCGATCCATTTGTCTCCGCCACCAAAAAAGTCAAGCCCTTTAAGCCTTGGAGGAAGATGATGTCCTCCAACGTCGGAAGTTTGGTCCCATTGAAAGAATATGCATTTTCGTAACCGGGAGAAGCTTTCTTGAGTTGCACCGCAGCAAACCAATCTTCAAAATTCATGTTAGCCCAATTGAATAGTGTCATTCTAGCTGTCCATCCATCCTTGTAATCTGATAAGACATGCCAATTTACACTAACCGGACAATTGTTCCCACAAGGCAGTGGCTTGGGCACGTGATGGTGCTTTATGCTTGCCCAAGCTATGGCCTTCTTCGTCCTATTTTCGAATGGGACGAGAAGAGTTTCTGGAGGGAGAAGAATGGCAGGGGCTTTCGGGTTGCATTTTTTCGTGTCGGTACAACCACAAGCACATGTTCTGCAGGGTATCACAGACTCATTGTAATAAGCAGAGAATGAAACACAACACTTGGGTTTCCTAGTTTTGGCTCTTGTGATGTTGCAAATTATTTGCCAGCTTGCAATAGCTAAGATTGTAGCCTGAATCCCACTTGGGTCTGGAAACTGAGCAGGGTCCACCCTAATAGGCTGCCCACATTTGTATTCCGGATTAAGCACCCCCTCCACTTTGAATTTTTCAGGAGGATACAGAGCCGTTCGATTCAAATCAGGAGGTACTTTGAACACCTGCATTTGAAAAGCAGCCTTGGTTTTGCTTTGATCCATTATAGCAGGCAAAATACTACCATTTCTGCAGCAATTAGGTATTTTCCCAACTTGAGTATCGTTTGCTTTCTCTCGAGGTAGGTCTCCGATAACTGGATTTTTTTTGCAATTCAAGACCTTGGAGAAATCCATCTGTTGATAGTATTGTCCGGGAGCACCATATATGCAATTCAAATAGTCAATCGAACGCGGATAAGCACCTTTCATGGAGTATATAAATTCCCCTCTCATCCATTCCCAAGTTAAGTTCCAATGGTCCAAACGTCCCAAAGGGCTCTTGTTCTCCATTGTCACCTGAGCAAGATAATTATTCTCATAGGCTTGAATGACATCATATGCAATTGTGAGATCACCCTTTTGTCGAGGCAAGAACTTGGTTTTCGTAACAATGGACTTATATTTAGGATTCCTAACGCAACAAACGTACATTGTCGTTTCTGTATGGCCATCACCAAATCAAGACGAGAAAGGAACTCACAAATTAGAATGGTAATAGTATATAAATGAATGACGAGAAGTTCTGTTGCTAGACTGTAAATCTAGATGACACATTTAGGTAAGAATCAGCGGGATGAATGAGTAGTACTTACTACGATTGGTTGGTGCAGGGCACTTGTATCCATCGTTAACAAGTCGAATTGTTTTAGGCATTGGGTTCCCTGGGGGCTTGACACCAAACATAGTGCCACTGATTTGAATTTTGGCTTGAATTTTGGTGTAATCTCCACCAGTGCCAATGGCGGTTTTCAAATCTGCCTGTCCTGCTCCAGAGAGGGTAGTCCCATTTCCAACATCAGCCGGGAAATCATCACCGTCCATCAAAACGGCACCACCTGCACCAACTAGAATCTCCTTGTGTTGAAACCCAATGTACATCTTCCAGGCTTTGAGTTCGTACGTTCCCGTGTTGACTATGGTTGCAGTCGCATTGAAGGCCCATGCTTGTTTCTCAGCATTCTTGAGGAAAGGGTAGATTCTTCGCCGGGAAAGGAAGTTATAGCTTAGGTAAATCCCGTCACAATCTTCTTGTGATGGGGGTGGTGCAGCAGGTTGCTGTTGCTGATCATCGCCATAATCTTGGGCTATGGCCAAAGAAAATCCAAGGGCAAACATGAGTGCGGCAATCCACCAAGACCTTGTCATGTCTTTTTACGCAGCGTAACAAGCATAAGACATCAAACGGTAACCCCACAACAAAAGCGTCTGGAATCCATCGGGATTTTTTTTTAATTTTTTTTTACATCACTTTTATTCACAATTACTCTGAAGTCTAATGCGACATCGGTGTGATAGTTAGGAAGAATGCGATTGAAATGGTTAATTTCTAATTAGGTAGCTTTTTGGAGGACTTGACTTGCTAGATGAAACTTGGTAACTTGGATTTTGCTAAATTGTTTCAAATTGTGGAGTCAGGGGGAAAGAATTGAGAAATGAGTGCCGAACGATGAACTCAAAAAAATTGAGAATTGAGAAGACAGTGATGAATTTGTGGAGAATAAGTCAGATGAAACCTCCTCCCTTGAGCTCCCGCTGTATATGGCAAGGTAACGATTAACGGTCATTTGAACTTTATAAACTCTCTAAATAACAGAATGACAAATATATCCTGGATTCTCTTTGGTTCAAAAGGAGAAATTGTCAATTACATTACTTTGGTGAGAGATTAAAATGTTTTAGATGTTTCATGTTCATGTTGGTCACTTTAATTAATTCGCACTAACTTCAATTTTCTTTGGCATTTTAATATGTAATTGGAAACCTTTTCTTTTGGCCCATGTAAACTATTCAATTTAGAATAAGACAAAATATCTAACAGATCATTAAAAAAATGATAATGTTATTCACACATTTATTTTTACCTTTCACACTCTTGTTAATTTTTGGCTATATCTTCTTTAATTCATTCAATTCGACAGCAGAAAACTGAACGGGGTGAGTAAGAAGTAAAAATGAGTGTGTGGATCGCACTACACTAAAAAAATTGTTGTTTATGTTCACATTCGTCCATGCCTATTTTTCAGTTAAATATGGTGCTTAATGTTTGTAAACTGTAGTAGATCTGTGCAATTGAATATATATATATATATGCTTCCTATATCAGGCGGAAGGGATCCTAATTTTTCAAAAAAAAATGGAAACACCCTCTTGACCATTAGATTTGACTTTAATGAAATTTTGTGGCTGAGTTTAAATCACAAGTCATAGAATCTCAATCACAGGATTTCATTAAAGCCAAATCTAACGGTTAAGAAGATGTCCTCATTTTTTTTGAAAAATGGGAATCCCTTCCCTTATATATATATATATATATATATATATATATATATATATATATATATATATATTACTTGTATTAAATACAGTAAATTTGTAGATGATGAAACACAGCAAATTTGTAGCTTTTTTAATTCTTATTTTATTCTGGTCATAAAACAAAATACATAGAGCCTAATGGCAAAAACCCATATTGAGCCGGAACCCTAATATCATCATGTCGTTCCACTCAACTGGTTAAGTTCAAACCCTAGACCCTGAACTATTAATTCGTAAAACCTTATTATGAGTGACAGAACTAATCAACGACTATGCAACCAAAGAATACGTTGACACAGAGTTTGCGGAGGCTGGAATCCACTTCGACCACTCATTACGTCGTCGTATCATATTACCTTGCACTTCTACTCTAGTTGAACCAAGCAACGACTCAAGAATAAAGGGTATGTCACTGCACATTCTCTTAAGCCTTTTGAAGTCGGCAACTGCTGATATTGGCACCCATCCTTTGTCATCCATCAACGAAATTAGGTATCGGTCCTTTCTCAAATTTTCGTTGCTAAAATAGTACTCTATTTGTTGTATAATATTCTTCCTCAAATTCGATATTCTGGCTGGAAGGCTTTGATCATCAGCCATGATCGTTGGAGCTTGAGGACCATAATAATACTGAGGCCCTAAGAAAAACGTAGATCCAAGTCCAACACCACATTGCATATGAATGTTGTAAACGCTAATTGGTTGATTCCAGTAGTCACCACCGAGTTCTTGCATATTCGATGCATAGTCATTGACAGAGTAATTGTTTTGGGGTATTGGGTGATAAATAAAAGTTTGTCCATGACGTGTTTGGGACAAATTCATGAGGGGTGGAATGTGAAGTTGAAAAGATGGTGCTTCAGGATTAAGGTTTCGTTTAGGCATAGACATCTTCAAATTTTGTTGTGCTTGGAGGTAGGAGAAGAAGATAATCGAGAGTATTTAGTTCTCTGAGTACTACTGAATATGCAGTGAGAGTTTGAGACTCAGCCCGTTTTTATAGTGTTTTCTTGCCTTAGTAGTTTATGGAAAATTAAAAATCCTTTTCCTTGGTGGAAATCAAAAAGGGTATTTAGTTTGTAAAAAGGATTACGGTTTCATACATCCTAACCAGAAAAGGGTATTATTGCAATATAACCAACATGTGTTAGGATTCAATTTTCCTTTACTTTTGTTATTTCCTTTTTCTTTGGATTTCTCAGTGAAATCATGATCCTATACAAATTCAATCCCACTACGGATACCCCTTTTCCCATCCGGGATTCTCACAAAGTCGGCAACAGGATGGGTTTAAAATATGTACATTTCACAAAACTAAATCCCAAAACCAATAGGAAAACCCACTATCGTGCACCAGCACAACTAAAACCTCACTTGCATGCTTATTACAAATTAAACTAAGAAGTGAAAAGAAAAAAAATGTTGTCTTTCTAAACTGGTCGTCACCCTTTGCCACAATGATCATCCACATTCACATTTTTGTTCCAAAAAATTTCTCCCACCACGTAGTTTTGCATCATGCATGCATTTATAAAATTCACATAAGCTATGTCCAATTTTTAAGAACTTAATCCCTTCACAATCTTGTGAACATGGTAGAGTAAGCAGAACATACGAGCATCCAAAATCGTTGCTATGCACATTGACAGTGCCTTTTAACTTTTGATCGATCAAACTCAGAATCTTGCACTCTTTCTATGTTGGCAGGTTCTGTGTTGCCTCCATTTGGGTGTACGCAACCGCATTCTACTTTGATCCTCGTGAAGATCTTCTCCCCGAGCTTGACGAAGATTTGACCTTTTTTCGCTTTGGTTTCTTGGGCACGTTAGGAAGTTCAGTCGGAGGAAAATCTCTGAACGTGCCAGATGACGGTTGTTGGGTTATGGATTGATCAAAATCTGTCACAAAAAAAATTAAAGAAACAAAAAGAATAAGAGAGGTTAAAGTGTCTTCAAAGTGATTCAATCATGCAAATTAAGTGGCACTATATAAAATAAATTGGTGAAAGCAACATACCACAGCAAAGATACCACAATTAGTTGAATTGCTAAAATTGAAAGTTAATCCACTACGTTCAGCTAAAACTATGTCTGAATAGTACAAGATAATTACTCCATTATCTGCATGTAATATTGCTATATCAATCTAAGACCAATGACATAATGACTGCGTTAGTAATGTTCAAGCAAACCTATTTTTTAGGTTTTGAAACAACTTGAACGCAATCAAGTTGGTCGAAACAGTGTGTTTTCATCTCCGTAATAAAAAAAAATGTCTTGAACTGATGGCCAAATCTAAAAGAAAAATTCTCAACCAAATGAAAGTAAAGTAGTGGTACAAAAATCTCAAATTTAGCAACCCTGTGGACCACTATTACCAAGACTAAGCTAGAGCTTTTTCTAAAGGGCCACCCCAAGCTATCATATTCCTCTAGGTAGGAAAGTGTGTGTTGTCCCGTGACAGAAGATCCAAAAATCTTGCAGTTGGGGCAAAGAATCTTGAAAGCTTTTGCACACCTCATAAATCTCATTACGATTAAACTAAAACAGACATTAATTACATTTCTCCTAAGACAATTGACCCCGCGAAAAAAACACTTGTCTGATTATTGTACTCGCACAACTACACATGATAGGAGGCATAGTTTAATGGAACATATTGACAGAGCCTTTAAATTATTCATATGACACCCAGGTCCCAGCCATCAGCTCTGCATTATTTTGCCTAGTATGCATTCCGCTAGCCTAATCATACATACGAGAGAAATTTACCTATGATTGGGATGTCAAATGCAACAATATCTCAAGTCAATCAAACAATATCAAGCTTGTAAGGTACTGTCACTGTGGCGTCCTAATTGTAGGTTATTATCCATACTACGCAGTCATGTCATTGAAAACACAAAATGCTGAAACTGCTATATAGTGGTGATCAAAAGCATACCTTGAGAGGACCAAGGAGAATAAGCCATGGGATTAGAGGACCCCATTCGATCACTGGCATTACGACCAAGGGAGCTCGTTGAAAAATCGGGTCCGTTTTTAAATTCGTTCATCTGCTTGATTAACAATAATTTAACTCAATAAGAGAATTACGAGAGCATTAAGAAAAGAAGCACATGATTTGGTTGGTAGGTTTGTAGTATAATGGGAGACACGATAAGACAAATCAATAACAGGAGAGAGATTTATATGTGGTTTAAGACAGGTAGCTAGGTTGTACGATGCTATTTGCATCTAAGTTTGAATCTTTTCGCATAATATAGAACAAGAGAGAAAAAAAAATTATTTTGCAGGTAGACTAGAAAGTAAACATGTACCCAGCTGGGTGCGCTTTCAGACGGCCCGTCCCACCCAATATGTGCTACATGTTTCACATCTGTTGGGAGCCCAATTTTCATTTCACGCTCCTTCACAACTGCAACAGCAAAACCAATTTTACGGCTTAATTAGCCTCAAATTATCAAAATTAGGCATAATTATTATTTTTCTTACAGGAAAAATATTGTGGTTAATTACGGACTTTAATCTACATGGTAGGGGATTCGAATTAAGATGCAAGTGGCACACTAACCTCGCCAACTGGTCTAACCAATATTGACAAGGAAAATTGATTTGATACATTAGAGAAAGCGAGAGATAATTACGCACCAAACATTTGTGAGAAGTACTTCAAGATCTTTGCCATGGTGGAAATTACAAGCCCCAAAGGAAACAGCAGCCTCTTTAAGAATGCACACAACAAAGCTAAAGATTGGAAGAGATGGATCCTGTTGCCTGCAAGAAAGTAAATATGTACTCAGAATGATGAGATTTTGCATAAAATAATTTCAAAGGAGAAAAAAGATAAGAGCAGTATCCAATAAGGTTCACTGCATGTGATTTGGGAACCCTTTTTTTCCCTGTCAATGAAGACTAGTATCTGACCATGGATTTTATGAGATATTTGATACATTTTTTGAAGTAAAAAGGAAAAAAAAAAAAAAACCTACTTTGAGAGGTTGATTGTTTAGAAGAAAATCAACTCCTCCTCCATATCCAACCAAAGTAGCCAATTTCCAAGCTCCATCTTTTTACACCAACCTCTTATGGATATCAAAACATGCATAAAAAAACCCTTTGGAATGTCTTTTGTCGCAATAACAAAAACCCGGAAACAAACTACTGTTTGAAGCTGATTAAACAAATGAAAATCAATGGAAGGATATACCCAAAAAAATGGGAAAAAAAGGAGAAATAATGGTGTGATGGGATTTATCTGCAAATGTGTAGAGAGAGAGAGAGAGAGATGATAGAGAGAGAGGGTGGACAAAAATGAAAACCTCAACAAACGACGGGTGTGAAATACGGGACAAAACTAAGATGAAGAGAGTGGAAGACAATACAAAAGAAATTGGGTGGTGCTCGTTTACTTACTTTCTTTCAGAAGCTCTCTGTAAAATGCAAGCGGCTAGCTATCCTCCATATAATGCAAGATATACTTAAATTGCGGGCTAAAATCTGATACAAAGAGAGATAGAGAGAGGCTGTATTTGTGCAGTCTCTATGACAAGACTGGCTTCCAAAGCAGTCTACCTTGGCTATTAAGACTTTGTTTATATATTTTAGTCTTAAACCAATGGAGATTAAGAGGGGAAGGGAAGTCCCTTTTTTTTCTTTTTTTTTTTGTTGACAAAATCACCCTTTGAGTTAAGGCGTGTTTTCATGCACGAGGTGCATGAAATTGGAACGTTAAAGCGGTGGTATCACAAATCAATCACGTTATGTGAAAAAATTAAAATACATGACAACACGTGATAGATTTAGAATATCACCACTTTGATGCCACAATTGCATATAAATTTCTCACATACACAATAGCCTATCTAATTTACGCTCCTCACAAACAAATCCTTCAAGATAATTTCCTTACATAGCCTAAACCTCGTCACCGTTTTCAAGAAAGAATCATCGAACCCAACTATTATTACATCGAGCATTAACCATAGATAGGTAAGCGTTTTTCTTTCTATAATTTGATTTTTATAGCATTTTTCACTAATATATTAACATTTGGTAGAGGGTTACACTACAGGCATTTTTTCATAAACAAATTAATTACATACGTTGAAGGATGTTTTTCAGTTTTAGTAGTTCAGCAAACATGGTAAAGAGGACATTTCATTTTTTTATTTTTGCACCTAACTATCAATTCAATGGATTACCCCAAGGTTCCAATATAGAAAATTTTAAGACAGCAACAGGTTAACACATTGTCCAAATTGAATCCTTCCATGCTTAGACATTTATTTAATACAATTTACAATCCAGCTTTCGCTAATTTTTTCAGCCAGCTGGTCTGAGCTCTTCTTTGTATTTTTTTATTACAAATTCAATGCGCAACAATAATAACACTAACAACCAAGTCTTATTCATTACTCATTAAGTGTGATTGGCTGTAGAAATCTTACAACGCTATTGTGGTCGGTTTTGCACCAAGTCTTTCATTAGCTCAAGTACTTCACAAATTCAGTGCACAAGAAGAAGAGATGTTTAATTACAAACTCACACTAATTCCTTCCATTTCTTTTTGCTAATAGATTAATAGATTATAGGTAAAATAAGTCAAGCACCAAGAACATTATTTCTATAAAATAAATAAAAAATAAAGATTACGTATGACATATGGATCTAATATATATATATATATAACAAGCAGCTTTTAGCCGTTGGTGCCAACTGTTCGGCATGGATAATTCCAACAATATTATATTTTCTAACTGGTGAAAAATCATTTTCAGCATTGTAATTAATTAGGCCTCTTAATTAATATATGGTTTTAAAAAGAAATTGTTATTAGCACTCCAAAAATCTAATTTGGCACTCCAAACTTTTTATAATTAGAAAAAAAAAAAAAAAAACTTATGAGTAGTATAAAATGAGATTTTTGAAATGCTAATAACAGTTTCCTTTTAGAATTATTAATTTTCACGTAATAGTTTATTCTCAACTACTTGAATTGTAGCGTATCATCTTGCAATCATATGCTGCTGTGGCTTAGCTGTTCTAATACATTAAACATGTAGAACTTTTGTTGTGTTGGAAGCACGTTTATTCATTCTGGTTGCTTCTTTTGGTCTGCAAATTATGCAGCAAGATCTAAAACGGGAATGTGTTGCTCACCTAGAGGCCACTTTTTAGGGTTTTTGTTCAGTCATGGAGATCCTAACGTAATCCTCTAGATTCGTTGTATATCCAAAACATGCATTGCATATTAGTACATTATTAAACATATTAGCCTGATTTGGCATATAATTAGCTGGTTTAGCGACACTCAGTCTTCAATTAGTCAAAGAAGATTTCTAGTTCAACTCACAGATGTAGAGACAATATATGTCGTTAATGAGTTCGATACATAGTTGTGGACCATTTTAGCTTCTTGCTCGTAGGTTAACCACACGTAAAAATATATTTGTAAACATCCTATTCAAAAAAAGAAATGTTGATTGGTTGACACCCAATTGGATGAATACTCAACATGTTGAAAAATGATCGAAGTCAATGCCCACTAGTTGACACCTTCATGGGTGTTACTGAAACACGTAATTGTTGTTGAACATTTGCAGAAAGCAATGTGCCAAACCAGATTTTGGATAAAGCTAGTGGGCATTGTCTAATCTTCTACACAAGTGGGAATCCCCCCAACTCACCCACTTTCAAAACGCATGTGCAATGCAAGGCACTATTCACTGTTGTTACCTTTTGTTATTGAACTTTTTTTGTGTGTCCGGCAATCAGAGCAAGTGTACTGTCTGACACATCCGCAAAGTAATGAGATTCTTCCCTTGAGGTTTGTACTATAGAGGACCAAGGGTGATGCCTAAGTACAGCATTTGTTTACGAGTGAATCGGAAAATCAAAACTGAAGAATTTCTAAATTTTACTTGCCTCACCCTTTTAAATAAAAATTCTCAGAAACAAATTTGTTGGACCAGTGATTGGCCCATCTCCATTCATTGGGCCAGGTGCTATTTTAAGGCCCAATAAAACGAACCAAATACAAATAAAGCAGAGCCTAGCAACTTGAGCTTGGTCCCAAATGGCATATGCCTTGTTCATCTTACGTGTCTAAACAAGTAAAATCACGCACTCAGAAAGAAAGAACTTTCATGCAATAGGCAATATCTTAAGCTAATCACTCATTGCCGTGTAAGCAAGTAAAAGGATTGGTGATACAAAATTGACTTAAAAAACCGCCACAGTAGTGACAGTACCATCTCCAGATAAAAGGCATAATGACAGAAAATTAACCAGATATAACGTATTTATTCCTTCAAGAGTCAAGAACAAGGTTGCAACAACATTTCAGCAATACTTTGCAAAACCCATTGTTTGGCTTGGGTAATAATTTATAAATTAGCCATAATTGAGTCGAAATATGTCGTTCTGCACAAAAAAGGTTCCTTCTGGAGTGGGAATCAAGTGGAACATCTGCAACCCAAATAATAAGAACAATAAATAAATAAATGTCCACATTTTAGTATTTTACCATGTTATCTGCAGAAAGTTAAATAAATAATTACCTGGCTGAATCTCAGGTGGTGTTCTTCCCCTGGTAACTGGAGGCTGCCGCTGACGAAGACCACAATGCCGCCACTTGGGGACGATGGCTGTGAATCAATGGTGCTGATCAAATGCTTGCATTGATCAAACGGCAGCTGATTAAGCTTGGAAGATATATCATTAGCGCCAAATAACTTCTGCCCCTCAAAGCTCAGCATAGAGGAAGGCTGGTAAAGGGAAGAGAGGGAAGCTCTATCAGTGTCAAATAAATGGTAGTAGTGATCCACAAATGCCCTCCCCACCATTTCAGCCTGCTCTTCCATTTTTTGATCTTCGATCTTCTCTGTTTCTCTCTTCACGCGAACTTCCGCCTACGAATATAAGGAACAGGGATTTTCCAAAAAGTTGCTCAACATGTACACTAAAGAAAAAGATGACACAGGATTTGTCTGCTTAATTAGTACGTGATGGCCATGATGCCCTTGTGAATTTTGCCCTGAGGAGGGATGGCTATAACAGATGAAGGGATACAAGGGTAATTGGACATAACAAAATGGGGAATCAAACACTGCTGCATTTCTACGGTTTGTGGGTCTTTTTTGTAGTGCCGAAAGTATGGAATATATACTTTTCTTTCGTGAACGACCACCCTTTCCAACAGGATAAAGCTTCTATGCAATATGCATTCTAATTTCTTGATAGAATATAGAGAAGAGCTCGTTTCGGCAACACTTTAGCAGTTGGTAATTAATCAATGGTTTGCATTAGCGGATATTTGGGTAAATAAAATAAAATCAACAGACAATATTTAACAAGGACATGTGAGAAACTAAAAAGAGAGCGCGCACGTGACGTCTTTATCATTTTTCTTAAATAAAAAATCAGTAATAAATTTGTTGGACCAAGAGACTGACCCATCTCCATCTCTTGTGTCGGCGGATGTTCTGGTTTGGTTGTAATGAGAAACCAAATCCAAATGCATGACAATTTGTCTATGGCAATATTCAGTGGCATTCTACATCAATGTTCAATCCTAAGTTACCAATCAAGTCTTAATTAAGTGTTGTTCTTGGCACCTGACTTTGACAACCTCCAGTCCAACGACTGCAACTGGTTTCTAAGATTCCATTTTTCCTAGAGCAATTCTACCGGCTTCTGCAGCGTTCAAGTCTCGTACCTTTGACTCAAGTTGAGAACCTAATTGCTGTCATTGTCTTGTTCTCATCCCTAAGTTTAGCTACAAGTTTTCGGATTCTTTCGCCCCTCTCCATTTCTGTCTCTGGAACAGTTTACACGCCTCCGCCTTGAGTATTGCGTTCTCTTCTCCTCCTTCTCAAGTGCAGATTCTTTATGTTTAAGAAATGTGGTCTCATATTCTAGCTGCTTGACTCTACCGCGGGAGTGTATTTTTTCTGCAGCACAATGCCAAGGAACATGGATAACCCTGCAGCATGTAATGTAATTAAAGTGAGTGAGCAACAAATTCATTCAATTAATCGAGGAAAATTCCACATCCTGTTTGGAAATGCTTCTCAATGAACAAAATCACTTTTAATAGAAGCACATCAAAAATTAATAAAACTTTGAGTGCACCTTGTAGAAGCACATCAAAAGATGTACACTTCCTTAATTAAATGTTAATCTTCTTATCCCTGTTAGTTTGACAATCTTCGGACGTTAGTCACGCGTCACCAATCAGAACCGTTCACCTCAACGTTATAACGCAGTTCCGAGATTCATGTGTTATGCTCAAGAAGTTTCGTTACTAGCTCATTGAGGTCCTTGTTCACAAATTCTTCATACTCAAATGCATCCCCCATTTGTTGGATTCTCGTGTCCTTCTCTTGCATCTCCGCCTCAAGTTTAAATAGTTGTTGTTTAAGTCCTGCGGTCTCTTCTCGCTTGTTCTCAAATTCAGCGTCTATTGCTGAACTGAGCGCTGATACTTGAAACATGTGCTCTCATTGCTTTCTGCCTCAAGTTCATCATGCAGTTTCAATATTACGTCCCACGACACAATGTCTTCTGTCTTAGCCGTCTCAAGTTCGGATTGCAACTCTTCGATTCTTATGCGCAAGAATGACAGTTGCTCCTTTAGTTGTGTAATTGTTGAGGCAGATGCCGTATGGTGGTGTAGTTTGTCTATAAGAAGAGCAAGGAATAGGGAGTACCCTGCAAGTAAGGCAACAAAAATGGGAATTAATGGTGAGCACCGAAAAACAAAATTTAATGGCGAGTACAACAAAAAATGAAGAGATTTTTTTTTATTCTCTTATGATTAGCAATTATGGTCCATGATATTTGAACTCGGACATCCTCTAAAAAAGTAAAGACTGAACGTCATTAGACTAAATAGTCATGTGCGCCACAGAAAAGGATTTGTGTATCAAATGCTTTCACGGAAAGAAAAAAAAAAAAAGAGCGAATTCATAAGACATTACATGTGAGAACGATTGCAAAATGGTAGCCATCAATCTCCTGAATCATCGTAACGTTGAAAACACAATACGTGATAAGCAGCCAGAAAATCCCTCGTGCTACGGTCATGGGCAGAGGTCCGTGATTGCACTTGAAATAATCCAGACCCCTTACCATCACGTCCCCTTTGATTAAGTCGGTTCCCACCAACATCGCCAATATCGTAATCTCCACGATTATGAGGAAGAACATAAACAAAACCGGTATTGTTACCATGATTAAGTGCGTGGAAGTTGAAGCAGGTTACCGTGTTAATAAAGGAAGAATGAATATTGTAGTGTAGAGAAAGAAGTAGGGTTTTGGTTTGTTTATGGTATGTAACATCCCATATCGTCCAGGGGAGTGGATCCTGTAAGTATATGTATATTCTCATCTCTACCTAGCACGAGACCTTTTGGGAGCTCACTGGCTTCGGAGTTCATCGGAACTTCGAAGTTGAGCGAGTTCGCGCAAGAGCAATCCCAGGATGGATGACCTATTGGGAAGTTCTCGTGTGAGTTCCCAGAAACAAAACCGTGAGGGCGTGGTTAGGGCCCAAAGCGGACAATATCGTGCTACGGTGGAATCAAGCCCGGGATGTGGTGGGGGCCTGGGCCAAGATGTGACAATTTGGCATCAGAGCCAATCTCTGGTCAGAAGTGTGCCGACGAGGACGTCGGGTCCCTAAGGGGGGTGGATTGTAACATCTCACATCGCCCAGAAGAGTGGATCATGTAAGCTTATGTATATTCTTATCTCTACCTAGCACGCTCCCTTTTGGGAGCTCACTGGCGTCAGAGTTCATCGGAACTCTGAAGTTAAGCGAGAGCAATCCCAGGATGGGTGATCCACTGGGAAGTTCTCGTGTGAGTTCCCAGAAACAAAACAGTAAGGGCGTGGTCGGGGCCCAAAGTGTACAATATTGTGCTACGATGAAATCGAGCCTAAGATGTGGTGAGGGCCCGAACCGGGATATGACATGATATATGTACTAATATTCTGTTATGGAATCCGTAAGCATAAGTCGTTCACATAAGATCACAACAAAACCGATTGTCTCAACTCTCCAGCAAAAGGAAGCTTGAGGAACAAGAAAGGATCTAGGGTTTATTATGACAAAATGTTTACTCTAATGGAAAGTGAGAAATTTGGAGGGGCAAAGCAAAGCTCAAGTAGGGTTGGGTCTTAAAAGGTCTATATAGGAATTTATCCATTCTCTCTCCTCTTTTGGTATTAAATTGTTACAATTGGACAAATTCGTATTCACAAATCTCACATTTCACCGAGATTTTGTGAAATCTCACTCAAAATCCACATGAAAAAACTCTAGAAATCAACGAGAATTTCATCAAATTCTATGAATTTATATAAATCCACTAAAATTCCTCAAAATCCATTAGAATATAAGTTCTCATCTTCAAAAGACAAGTGAGATAGCAAATTCTTAGTGAATAATTAAAAAAAAAAATGAACACGTTTTAGAACCAAAAAAATTAGTACGTATATTTTGACTCACCAATGACCAATGTACACGTTCAACCTCCTAAATTGACGCTTCACCATGGACAATTAGCTAAATAAAAGCTTTGTTGCTGGTTTCAGATTATAATCTAAACCTCTGAGCCAAGAGCTTTCCCTCCACTCATTGTCTTTCGTACAAGAGCCGAAACATCTCCTTCACCGGTGCCCTTCAAATTTATCACCAAACCTGTTCTTCAAGATTTAAGTAAAGTTTCTATCCAGCCAAAATTTATATGCCAGAAACTATCTTAAATGACCGTATACTGCAACACGAATACCAATCACAATAAGATCGCACAACCAGTACCCAAATAGACGCTTGAACAAAATGATTAGCTAGATCACACCTTCATCCAAGTACTAAAATGTCACTTCAAATATAGACCCACGGAAAGACTTGACGTATTGGCTACTATCAACCCTGTATCTATTCTTAAGCAGGCATCAGTTCCTCGATGCTCATACTAAAGATTCTAACAACCGAGACATACGAATATGATCAAAGCACACTCCGCAACAAGATTACTTGAAGTTTCTATTTTGCATCCCCTATCAAACAACATCTAATTGTTTTCTTTTACGAGATATAATGGTACTGACTCTACCCCCCACAAACCCTATCTCAAGCATAACCAAGTTTTCGGACCTCTTTGCAAACGCAAGAGGCCATCACGAATGACAATCTCGTCCACAGTCCAGTAGGGCAACTCATCCAGCAAATGCAAATCACATTCACCTAGTCAAGTTATAACCAACGGAAGAAATTCTAGCAAGACAATGTTCATAAGAGAGAAATTTCCGTCGGTCTGCAGATGAAGCAATAACAATACTCGTCTAATGCAGAGGCGAGTAATCGGTTAATATACTAGCTTTAACAAGGAAAGCAAACACCTTGGTTGCAATGCCTTGGTCTGCTGACGACAATACCAAACATATATAACAAACATCATAAACGCAAAGCATATGTAATCAGGCGAAATTTTCTAATACATAGTTCTCGGTTCAAACATAATGTAAGCCCTGCTAATGCAGGACCAACTATCAAAAAGTACACATCTTTTTCATGATCAATTCGTTATCAAAGTTTTCGTTAACATAAATCTATCACCTTTATAGAAGCTCAATTCGCAATTGACATGCTCATCCTCCCCGAGCTCAGTTCCAGCTCGTAGGCCAAAAAGCATGCACCCCGTAACCCGTCTTCCAGTTATCCAACTGGATCACCTTCTTCACCGCCAAGAACGAAACAAACAGTGCAATAATCATCACAATGCGCTGCACCTTGACACTGCGAACCGTAACAAGCACGCGGGTGAGGAATGCCAGCAACAACCCGACAATGGTGTACAAGAATCCGACAGTGAACCCCTCTGTTCCGAGCTGCATTCCGGAGCCCTGGTAGAAAAATATGAGCTTGGAAGGATCCTCCCTATCAACCAAAAACATGGGCATGTTCCTAATGATGTTATGCATTGCGCCCGAGACGCTGAAGAAGTAAACAAAAACCGACCCCGATAGCCAAATCCTCGGATCGTGAAGCAATGTCTTGCCACTGTAAACCTTCTTCGCAATGAACGGCATGCAAATCAGCCAGGCAATGGTGACGAACATAATCTGGTTCTTGGACAGCATCGGAGGCCGATGGATCGGACCCACGACGAGTTTGGTCTTGGACTCGATGAACTCGGACATTGACTCGGCCAATCGGGAGAAATCGCCCTGGTCCATCTGCTGCGACTCCTTCAGGCCGTGGGTGGGGCCGATCAGGCGGATGTGCGGCAGCGAGTTGACTCCGAATTGGGCGAAGCTGTGCTGCGACTCCTGGAACTCGATGTCGCAGAAGAAGAGCTTCGCGTGGGAGGGGGACGACGGGTCCTGGTTGTTCTCGATGAAGGAGGAGGCGACGACGGCGAACTCTTTGCGGAGCTCCTTGAGGTGAAGCTCCGACTTGTCGTGGAGCTTCGCAGCATCAAAGAAGACGAGGACCCAGTAGGGTCGCGGGGTTTTGACGCCGGTTAGGAATTGGGCGAGGGAGCGGTCGTCGAGGCGGATCACCCCAGAACTGGATCGGGATTGGAGGGAGAGGAGTTCGGGGACCGGGTTGGATTCGGATAACTCGGTGAAGGCGGCGAGGAGGAGGACGACGGTGGTGAGGAGGAGGAGGGGTAGTTTCGGAATTGAACCCATTTTTGGGGGTTCAATTTTTGCAGGGAGGGTTTTGCTTTGTGGGAAGAGGAAGAAGCAGCCTCCGGAGGTAGATGGTTGATTTTCAGTCTTCTAGTGTTGCCTTTTTCGTTTGGAAGATGAGAAGGCTAGAGTATGCGACATGTCGTTTTATCCAATTGTAATTCTACTTTTTCTTTTTTAATTTTTTTTCTTCCCTTTGATGGTTTAGGGAAGAAGATAATCGAACTTGGCCACTTAGGACGGCACGAGTAGAACTGTAAAATGCTCTTAAACACTTAAATTATGTGTCTCTGTGTATTTTTACATATTTTGATTAGTTGGCTCTAATCACACATAAGACGAATTGGAATCTAATTTCACTTGCTCTTGATAGTGTTTCTAAGCTAGCCGCTAATGGGCAAGTTTAAATTTTGTCGTTGTAAATTAGAATAGAATAAAATCAAATATTAAACTCAAGTGAAAGAAAAAAAAAGAATATCATTAGAATTGGCCAAGCAAATTTAAACATTTTATTTTTTGCTCTAAAATTCTAAATATTCAAAAAATCAAGAATTACAAAATTATTTTGCTTCACCATCCTCACTTAATTGTAAGTTTGATACATGGGTATTTTAAATGGAATAAATTATTTTATTGAACAAAATTGATTTAAAATTCAATAAAAATACAATCGCCAAATACAAAAGATGGTCTACAAAAGCACATGTTAGTGCCTTAACAAAAATTGAAATTACAAAACTTTACAATAAAAAAAGGTAACTTCAAACCAACATGGCTCCTCGTTTGCTTTGCGAGGGTAGGGGAAACCTCTATCGTACGCAACCTTACTTTTACTTTGCAAAGAAATTGTTTCCACGACTCAAATCCGTACCTTTTCAGTTACAAAGAACAACATTTTCGTTGCGCAGAGACTTAAGCTCTAAATTGCAAAACTTGGCAATATATATTTTTATTCCCATGGACTCAATGGGCACTCCACTGGCAATGTTGGGAAGCGTTCAGAATCCTTGCAATAATCATAGATCACCATATTTCTCTGTATCCAAGCAAAATCCTTCTTCTGGGCATCTGATAGGTGCCAGGCATCATACTGGTCCCACCAGTTTTTTGTTGTGGTGGAGACGCACGCAGGGAATGGGTCCTCCCATTGGCAAGCATCAACACTGAAGTCCTTGTAGGAGGACACAAATGGTGATTTCTTCCAGTCTGTCTTCTCAATCCCACCTCTGGTGGCCCATTCGTCTGCGTTCCATATGCTGGAGAATAAGTACATCGGCTTCTCATTGGGGAAGAAGTTGTTTGCTTCCCCATTGTTCTTGAACACCCTTATGGGAACTTTGTCCACAAAAAACCTTATATGCAAAACAGATGTACGTATACTTAGACAGCTGAATTCTATTGATCAGACGATTTCTACTGATCTAACGGCTCAGACAATATTCGTAGGTCATATGCGTTCGGTTTGCATACTTTCATGTGTTACATAGAAATTGTCTGTCATATGTGTTTGTTTGTTATATGAACATGCATCACATGTAAATACTGTCTACACTACCAGATAGGCTGAACTCGATTGATCAAATGATTTTTACTTATCTAAAGGCACATCTATATTATAGAGATTATCTACCACACAAATACGTATCACTATCACAAACTATCTAAACCGTTCTATTAGCAAACTTTTGTTGATCAAACGATTTACACAGCATTCATGTGTCAAACGTGTGAGCAAGAGCAAAAGAAAGATCTATACTTACACAATCTGATGATTATTCCAGAGAATTGAGTAAGTATGATATTCCTCAGTGGGGTCAAACCAAAGCTGGTGCCTCATCTCACGGTTTCCAATTCCATTCTTGTACACATTTGTCTGGATCAGATAAGGTTGCCCGCTCCTATTCCCCAAGAACTCAAAATCTAGCTCATCCCTCTCTGGCCCTGCTCCATTTTCGGTGCACATCTGCAAACAACAAGTACATTTTCAAGTCTCATTAGTCAGTACACATGTATCCCGTTCTTAATTCCTGTAGCGCTCATCGCGTGACGTGATAAGTAAGCTGTCACAACAGAAAGGAGATATATTCCCCACTGTATGCGGGATTACTCACATAATAAGCTGTGACTACGCCGGCGGAGTCACCTCCGACCAACTTGATCTTCATGCTAAACCATCCAAATCTGTACTTTTGTTTCGTTTGAAATCCACAACCTGCTCAATTTTAAGAAAGAAAACTACAGAATTACATCCATATACAATTGTGATTACAAGAAAATCTTCAAGTAAGATTGAAACATATATATGGAAGAGCAAATAAATCTTTATTGACGGGACGATATTATAAACTAAGGGTAAACTTATTGTCGTAGCCAACTGGCCTAATTTGCATTTACTGTTGCTTATAATATATCTTGTGTATGTTTACCTGTGTCTTTGTCGAGGGAAAGATACCAGATCTGCTTATCTTCTGAAGCTGTAAAATGGTCCTCAGACCACATTATATCGAAATTGTCCTCGAAAGAACTTTTTGGGGCAGCTGCCTCTGATGAAGAACAACAAGAAGCAGCCATGAGAGCTGCAATGTAAAGAAGAACAGGCATCGGAGGCGCCCTTCTTTCCATTTTCGGGTCAAAGAATTTGGAGCAGAGAATCTGAAGAAAGTGAGAACAATGGATGGAAGAGCTTCTTTCAGCTGGATCTCCAGGAAGACGAGGAGGAGAGGTGCATTAAATTGTCAGACTTATGAATGTGACTTAAAGAAGGCTGGGAACCAAGTCACATTTGTTTGTCTGGTATTTTTAATCATTGGATTATGACTGGATTAGGCCAGTTGGTCGATACAGATTGCCTGTTCCTTTCACTCAAGTTTTGAGTAGTTTATGTTAATCAATATAAATCATCTTGTAAATACATCATTTGCTTGTAGAGATATTTACAATGCTATGGAGTATCGGATATTTTGCACTTTTTTAACCGTTATTTTGGGAAAGAAATCCATGAGTGAACCGCATATTTAGATGGAAAAAAAAGTAAAATAACAAGGTTTAGGATTGGGGACTGAGGAAAGCCAGGCTGCCCCTCAATTGGTGTTTGGCAATTGGGCAGGGGGTGGGGTCCATGTGCAGCTTCTATGAACGTGATTGAATGTGAGTGGTCGTACAATAATCGAACGTAATGGCATCTAGACAACTGGATTTGGTTGTTAAGAGAAAATGAGAAGATAAACTTTGCGGGAAGTTACTTGAAGGTATTTCAAGTCAATGACGCATGTTTCAAATTTTAACAAGGCAAACAAATTGTGTTAAGGCCGGAGTGGTATTTTAGTTGCACAGAAGTTTTTATTTTATTTAGGGAATTGTTATTAATACTTCTAAAATCTTATTTGGCACTTCAAACTTTCTATAATTAAAAAGAAAAATACATTTGTGAGGAGTGTGGAATGAGATTTTTGAAATGCTAATAATAGTTCCCTTAGTTTTTTTTATCTTTTTTTTTTTTTTAAGAATGAAGATTAAAATGAACTTAAATGGTTAAATGTGCTTTGATCAATCAAACGAACAAAAGCAGCCTATAAAGCCTATGATTTCTCCACATTCTTGGCTTCTTTTTGCGAGGTTTCTTTTGATTTGTGTGGTAATTGCACGATTAATCATATTAAACAAGACTTTTACTGAGATTAGTGAAGTTTAGGTCCCCAAAAGAGGTTGCTTTTTTCTCGGTTGAAAGCATGATCAATAAAGAAGATTTACTACAACAATGATAAACTATTTCTTTCCCTTTTTCCAGCAGCATAAAAAAGAATAAGTAATACTTGGAAAGAAATTCTAGAAAGATAAGGAGTGTTTAGAGCAAACGGAAGACTTTGCCATTATCGTTTTAAGATTTACACAGTCAATTCCATTTGGCAAGATAATGATTTGTTGTTGAAGTATAGAAAAAGACATGGGAAATATAAAATAACCTGTAAGAAACAAGAATAAAAGAAGGCATATTCATCTCTGATCTCATGAGTCATGTGGGATGCAGCCAGATCGTGAGGAACCCAACATATGAATAATTGAAGTTGAGGAAATTTATTAATGGATTGATTGTAATATAAGGGCTACTAATAAGTGAAATGAGAAATCTTAGGAATATATATCTCGTATTTTTATCTGACTCAATACTATCTACTATTTATACAAATTTTTTTTTTACTTTTCACACACTCTTTGTTATTTGTGTTTTTTTTTATCTTTTTCAATTCATCGATTTGATGACCAAAAAAATAAAAGAAGTGTGTAGAAGTAAAAAGAGGTGTGTGTGTGTAAGTGAATAGCACCACTCTTTTTATATATTGATATTGTGCTTGAGGGATTGGGGGACTTGAGTCAAGTTATATAATATGTCAACTTTAATAATTTGGTGTCAAACTCATCGTTCAAGTTGAATCGACAACCTCTCATTTATGTGAAAATAAAATATCACTAGAAAGTAATTCCAATGTCAAATTCAAACTCTATTTTAGCTTGAAATACAAAATAAGCGAATTTGCAGTAAATCTTAAAAATTAAATTTATATACATATGTTAGTTAAGCTAGTTAATCAAAATAGCGTGTTCATCCTCTTGATAGTAATTTCGATTGAGTGTATTATGCAGTTTCTGAACTCCGATTGATAGTAATTTCGATATTTTATCTGAATTTGTTGAATTAACAGGCGAGAAGAAGCTATCGAAGGTTATAGTACCGGACAAGTGGAAGGAAGGTGCCAGTAACACCACCGAAGGCGGTGGCCCGAAATTGAACGAGAACAAGCTCCTCTCCAAGAAGAAAAGGTCGGTCCGCTTTCTAATATTTATATTTTGCTTTTATTTCTGATTATATATGTCTGAATTTCAAATTTCTTGTTTAAATTGGGTTTAGCCAGTTCAGAGCAGGGATTTGGATTTGAAAATTTTGGTGCCATCCTTTTAATTTAAATGAAAATTAACGAAAAATTCAAAAAAAAACTTTAATTTTAATAAAAAATGACAAATAAAGATGTAGTGAATAGTATCAGGAAACGGTAAAAATGTGGTTTTTCGTTAAACATGAACAGTACCAGAAGTGTTTCGATAAAACTCCCTTTATTTAACAGACCGGATGAACAATAAACAGTATGTCTCGTGGTTTTGGGAAATCGAGAGATGTTGCGAATTGTGAAGAGGACTTGTGTAGGGTATTGCAGAGACTAGAAAGGCATAAGTTTCGTATAGTTTCGATATAGTCTTCTCTACTATCTGTTACATCTTTGATCAGTTGAAGATGATGCACAAAATGGATTCATGATTTGCGTATACAATAATTGCTTAAGTACCCCATTGCCGTTTCTTGAGTTTTCTGTGATACAAGTTATGTCGTTGATCAGTTCCACGAGGTTGCACAAAACACTTTCATGATTCATGTGTACAATACTGATTTGACTACCCCGTTTCTGTTTCTTGAGTTCTTTTTATGCAGTTTGTTTGTGTGGATGTGTCACATGGGATCGTCTGCAAATTTTGTGACATGAGTTTCATTCATTTGCGTGTAGGTGGACTCCTTACGGAACTACCAAGTGCATCATTTGCAAGCAGCAAGTACACCAGGATGGCAAATACTGTCACACATGTGCTTACTCCAAAGGTAGTGTCTCTATTTGGCTATCTAACTGGTTTTGTAGGTTTGTTATTGCGGGAAAGTCTGATGTGTGATGTTATGCAGGAGTTTGTGCGATGTGCGGGAAGCAAGTACTTGACACCAAGCTTTACAAACAAAGTAATGTACAAGGCAGGTCAGATGTTTGGTTGACAGTCTATTTGGTGCGATGACTCGTAGAAAACTTGTTGATTTCATATAATTGGTACTCGTCCCGATACCCCTGGTCATCAAGCGAGAGCATTTACTTATTTGTAATTTTCAAAGGGAATTGTTGTTAGCACTCCAAAAATCTCATTTGGCACTTCAAACTTTCTATAATTAGAAAGAAAAATACACTTGTGAGGAGCGTAGAATGAGATTTTTGGAGTGCTAATAACAGTTCCCTTTTCAAAAATGATAGATGTAACTAAATTACTTGACGACTATCGTCTGATACATGAAGATTTCTTTTGAAAGTAGGCAGTAAATTTACAGGACAAGGAGTAAATATTTTGGATACACATGAAACAACCAGCTGACCACCTTGTTTATTGACTAGTTGAGTATGTAGAGGTCCAATACTTCTCAATTTCTTCTGCTGTTCTCCCCGGAATCCTCCCGGCAATCAAAGCCCACCTGCCGGAAAATTGTTAAAACATACAGTTCGATCGAGATAATTACAAGTCGAAGAATAAAATGGACCAACCTCTCCCCTACTAGATTGTACATTCTTATGATAAGCGCTTCCTCATCCTGGGAGAATTGAAGCTCAGATTTTTCTGTGCTTTTCTCTGAAATAAACAACTCATGATCAATGAGAAGAATTAATACACAAACTTATTTTGCTTTTGGTTTCCGATGATGACATATTTGATAACCATTTCGTTTTTAGTTTCCAATTTTCATTTATTTCTTTGTAAATATAGAGGGCATGTTTTGATGATGGTCATTCCTCCAGTTTTGCAGCAAATCTAGAAATCCGAATATGAGGTAAAGAGTAAGCTAGAAATCTTTTAAAATATAAGTTTAAGGCGAAGAACAGTTGATAGAATAAGAAGAGGAAGTGAAGATTGCATTGTAATAAGAGGTATGAAGAGAAAAAAGAGGCCCGGCCTGATACAGAAAAAAGTTTGGATTGAGCACATACTTGAATTTTAAAGGTATTAGACTGATATGCAACATCAACATCTGTAATAGCAGTAAGAAGAAAAAAAAGGCAGGATGGGCTAGGGACCCCCTTAGTGGCTCCGTCATCGGATTTGCTCATCCTTCCCTTCTTAATATGTTATCCACTCCAAAATTGCAAATTGTCAAAAAAATGAAACTAAAAACCAAAACCGAAATAGTTATCAAACTGGCCTTGAGATTTTAATGCATGGTAATAGCCATGAAACATCTCCAAGCCAGTGTCAAAAGACCCTTACAGCATTGTTGTAAGGCTAACCGCTACCAAAACAAAAGAGGCTGCAAAAGGAAGAAACACACGTAGATGGAACAAACCGAAAGAAAAGCAGTACCTCGAGAGTCCGAGTGTGTGTCATCCGAAGAAGAGTGCTCGGAGTCCGCCATTTCGCGTATTTCTTGACGAGAATTAAGTCACAGAAGAGCCAATAGAATAGGGTGCTATCCATCTCAAACATTTATTTTGGGATATATGTTCGAGAGTTGAAAGCAACAATAACTATGAACGGTTCTAAAGAAGCAAAGAATGGTAGTTGAATCTAGGCATGTCAATGAACAGGAAATCCCAAACTCTGTCGCCACTAAAATTATACTGACACGACTCCATTCAATAATCCGTCAATTTACGACAAAATCCATATCGAAATAGTTATCTTATCGGATGTCAAGTTCAAGTAGCCACTGAACGAATTCAGATCAAAATCTGATCCATTGAGACACTAAGTTGAATGGAAGTTGGGATGTATATGAGTTTGATCGGTAGCTGAATTGGATGCCGGAGGGAGATTAACTTGATGCCACACAGCTTTATATGTGTCTGTATATACATCCGTACAAAGTCGTCCTGTGCGTGTGTTGTGACCGCAGAATAAAAAGGTGCCTAATTTAGGAGGGGCCCCTGAAAAATGCAAACATGAAAAACTTGGTTTTTGAGTTCAAATCGATTAAAAAAGAGCCTTTTATTTTCGTTTGGTTGTTGTTTGGAGGTTAGTAGGGTGTAATATGTATGTCGCAATCAACAAGTAACGTGATAAAAGAAACTAAAAACGTGTGATACCGACATCTACCAACATTTGTTCGTATGAATAACATCTACCTTCAAAATACCTTGAGTAAACGGATTATCCATTGAAATCCGAACTTAAAGACCAACCGAGGCCCTAGTTCCGCCACATGAGGATGCGTAAGGAATGGATCCGTCTTTGAACCGTAACCATTTAGCCCTGTTAGGTCATATGAATGTGGTGGAAACTAACTTCGGATTAGAATGTCCAATACTTTCGTACAAAAGATATAATTCAATCGCTAAAAATGGTTTCCGAGATATAAACCGGAGGTCTAAAGCGATTTTGTAACAAAACCACGCGGTTAGCCCTAAATGGATAGACGTTTACAGAAGGTCCAAAGCCAGTTTACTTATTTGGGTTTTTCCAACTCGACTAAGAGAGTCGCGAGCGGATGCACCAGGATAGCGAAATTCAAACGTGGATGTCAATATTCAAACGTGGAGAAGTACAGAAAATATACATCAGGGGACGGTGAAATTCATCGGCAGCCTATAGTGGCTGCAGCTATGAGGGGCAAATTAGCATACATTGGACACGGCACGTCTACTCTTTCCACCAACTGGTGTAACTCGTGTTTTCAATAGACTAACAGCATCTCTTCTTTTGGGTGGCAAAGTCTTAGGTATTCGGCTAAATGCCGGATGCTAGAGTGACGCTTGCCATAGTTATTGTTGCTTTCAAGTCTTAGGTTTTAGGCATATCAATTTCCCTCTCCGTTGCCGGAAAACAGATTGGGGTAAATGCCGGACGCTAGAGTGAGCTCACCGGAAAATCAGAAACCAGAGATTGAGGCACACCTTGAAATGCCAGTCTTGCACCAAAGGTCCAGCAGTTCAAGGATGGCAACCGCACCACTCAATCAACATTAAACAGACGATTGAAAGCAAACCATTCACAAACACAACACCATGCAAACAACCAAATTAAACCAAGAGATTCACAACAAATTTCAAACACGAAGTTATTAACCAGAACGGAATTTATTTATCAAAACATAGTAAAAGATAAACCAAACTTGTCCATATGCCTCAATCAGGAGGCAGAAACAGTACCATCAAACTTAAATACATAAAAACAGTAAAAACATAAACAATTCAACGAGAACGGGTAGAAGACGGCCACCGGCCACATCCAGCACTTAAAAACCACCACGGAGACGGAGGACAAGGTGAAGGGTGGACTCCTTCTGAATGTTGTAATCAGCCAGGGTCCTTCCATCCTCCAACTGCTTTCCAGCAAAAATCAACCTCTGCTGGTCCGGAGGGATGCCTTCCTTGTCCTGGATCTTTGCCTTCACATTGTCGATGGTGTCAGAGCTCTCCACCTCCAAGGTGATGGTCTTTCCTGTCAAGGTCTTTACGAATATCTGCATACCACCCCTCAGACGCAGCACCAAGTGAAGGGTTGACTCCTTCTGGATGTTGTAGTCCGCCAGAGTGCGGCCATCCTCAAGCTGCTTCCCGGCAAAGATCAGCCTCTGCTGGTCCGGTGGGATTCCCTCCTTGTCCTGGATCTTGGCCTTGACATTGTCAATGGTGTCCGAACTCTCGACCTCCAGGGTGATGGTCTTTCCTGTCAGGGTCTTGACGAAAATCTGCATGCCACCACGGAGACGCAACACCAAATGGAGAGTGGACTCCTTCTGGATGTTGTAGTCGGCAAGGGTGCGGCCGTCCTCAAGCTGCTTTCCAGCAAAGATAAGCCTCTGCTGGTCTGGTGGGATGCCCTCCTTATCTTGAATCTTGGCCTTCACGTTGTCAATTGTGTCGGAGCTCTCGACCTCAAGGGTGATGGTCTTCCCGGTAAGGGTCTTGACAAAGATTTGCATACCACCACGGAGACGGAGAACCAAGTGAAGGGTAGACTCCTTCTGGATGTTGTAGTCGGCTAGGGTCCTGCCGTCCTCCAGCTGCTTACCGGCAAAGATCAACCTCTGCTGGTCTGGAGGGATGCCCTCCTTGTCTTGGATTTTGGCCTTGACATTGTCAATGGTATCGGATGATTCCACCTCAAGGGTGATGGTCTTCCCGGTGAGGGTCTTAACGAAGATCTGCATGCCACCACGAAGACGGAGCACCAAGTGGAGGGTTGACTCTTTCTGGATGTTGTAATCTGCAAGGGTACGGCCATCTTCAAGCTGCTTTCCGGCGAAAATCAGACGCTGCTGGTCTGGGGGAATCCCTTCCTTGTCTTGGATCTTGGCCTTGACGTTGTCGATGGTGTCGGATGACTCCACCTCGAGGGTGATGGTCTTGCCGGTGAGGGTCTTAACAAAGATCTGCATTCCACCGCGAAGACGGAGCACCAAGTGGAGGGTTGACTCCTTCTGGATATTGTAGTCTGCAAGGGTTCGGCCATCTTCGAGCTGCTTTCCGGCGAAGATCAGACGCTGCTGGTCTGGGGGGATCCCTTCCTTGTCCTGGATCTTGGCCTTGACGTTGTCGATGGTGTCAGATGACTCCACCTCGAGGGTGATGGTCTTGCCGGTAAGAGTTTTCACGAAGATTTGCATCTACAGAAACCAAAATATCATAAGACAAGCATAAAAAACAAATCCCTCTAGATCAAAATTAAGAATTACAGATAAGAAAATCAGATTATTAAAAAAAAAAAAAAAACCCTAATTTGGAAACTAATGCATCAGAAATCAAAGGAGATTTTTTTATTCAAGAAAATTCCAATTTTTATATAAACAAAATATTAACAGCCACTTATATACAATAAATCAATTCAAGATCAAGATTGCAAATTGAATTTCAGCAAATCAGGTAAAGGAAAAAAAAAACCCTGCTTCAACTTAAAATCACAGATCAAAGACACAATTTTAGTCTAAAATTACTCAATTTTGGAATAAAAATAAATAGAAAAATTAAATTGACCATTAACAAATCTCAATTTTGATATCGGATACAGAATAAAACCTACTTGTCAAAATTGATACAAAGAAATTTACTTTCAATTCGAAAAGACATGCTGATCACTAAGATAAAGTACACCAAACCCCTAATTCGTGAAAATTGAACACAAAATTCAACGCAAATTTTCTTTCCAAGTTACTAATTTCGCATCCAATAAATCAAAAACCCTAACATCAAAAGCCAAAACAATGCTAAATTTAACAGATCCAACCGATTAATCATAAATCTCAAACATCAACAAAATCAAATACAGAATCTCCAATTTTCCTACACTTTCCTAGCAACCAAACAAGAAATTAACAAGAAACAAGAGAAAAAGAACACACCTTGAAAGGCTGAGGGAGCTTCGAGAGAGAATTGGAGGAGGATTTTTCAGATTGTTGAGAAGCAAAACAACCGCAATTGTGAGGAAGGGGGGAGGCTGATGCCTGGATTTATAGCGTTAGAGAAGGCGACTTCGTCACGGAAATGTAGTTGGCGTGATGAGGAGGTCCACTTATTTAGCGACACGTGGATGGAAGGACGTGCCGATGGCGCGGCTTAAACGGCAAAGCGTGGTATCCAGTCCCTTTCTTTGATAATATCAAAGTCCGTGATCTCAAATCACTCCTCCTTCACAGAGCCCTTATGGCGTTATCTTCGAGATTAAGTATAGGAAGTGTTAATAGTATTTCAAAAATCTTATTATATATTTATAAGTAGCGTAAAATGAGATTTTTAGAGTGTCAATAACAATTTTCTTGAGTATTTATATTTTTCTGTCCACTTGCCCATCGAACTATTACGATCACTAATCACAATAATTTGTATTAGGCCATCTAACCCATTGTACGCACTAAATACTTGACGAAATGCTTCAATGACAAGTTCTGCCAGTCTTAATATTACTGTAAATTCTATATAGCCATATTTGACTCTACATATAACAGTAGTTATTGACATATATTGGCATAAGCCTTCAAGAAATGTTGCAAAAAATCAACATGTAGAACAAGTACTCGACGAAATATCTAATAAATTTTTTTTATCGAAAACATGACTCAATTATTTGAAAATTCTGACTCCTCTATTTCTTTCGCGCCAGTTATAACTTTCATTTATATTAGTTTAAAAGGTTGTGCACTATTTGATGTTGTTTATAAGTGTTGAAACTTCAGTTGCATTGTATTTCTAATATAAATACTATCATGATTAAGAATTTAAGATAAACAAATTTTTATTTTATTTTTTATAGCAATTGAATATGATGTATGCGTGTATTGCAACGACCTTCGATTAATCAGAGTAAAATTTAGTATTAGGTATTAAACAAGATTAGCCATTGAGGTGGTGCCAAAAGAAGAAAAGGGATCATCTCCGGATCCATTCCTCCTAATCTATCAAATTTGGAGATCTAGATCATTGAAATTTGATCAAACAGCTAAAATTATTATAATTTTTAAAATGAACCTCTATTTGTAACCGTTGGATCAAATTTTAATGGTCCGAATCTCTGAACTTGATAGATTAAAAGGAATGGATTAGAGAGAATCCCTTTCCCCAAAAAATACATAGTAATATAGTATTGTATTCCAAGTGGGGTGGGTGGCTCTTATTTTATGAAAGTGGGCAATTATTATGTTGGGTTGGGACCAACTTTGTTGGATGCATCCAATGCATTTCCTTTTGGTCAAGAGATATTTTAAGAGCAAGTCTGTGTGCCGGTTTCGACACTGTTGCTTGTGAGAAGTATTTTCTCACTGGTTTCCTTTTGTTTGGTGGCTGCGGATTTTAACTTTGAGGTGCTTGGTGGAGGATGCTGGAGTCTTTTTCTTAAAACGATTCTGGGGCTTTGCTTGGTTGGATCCTTTGTTCGGACCAACCATGGGACGATATTGGATGTATCCAATGCATTTCCTTTTGGTCAACAGATACTTGGAAATTGACATTCAACCTCAAAGTGTATCTTGAAGAGAACAATTGATGCATGCGAAAGTGGTTCAAATGCGCGAGCAATTTACGTCATGCCTTGCGCCAACGGTCAAAGCTACGTCAGTCTTATTCTCTTTTTTTTTTTTTTTTTTTTTTGTCTCTGCTTTGTGTAATAGACTCACTTGGTTGGTCCTAAGCATATTTCTCATCATTAAGCATGGAAATCAAATTGCTTAATTTAGATTCTAATGTCATCCTCGCTCAGTTGATTATCTTGATTTTATTTAGTAGTTGATTAATGATTTTCGATCATCCTTGTCTAGAAAAAAAAAATGTGATTAATTCACTGTTCTAACATGCAATCAAGATAGTTATTGATTCTACGTTTTCTTTGTCCCTCTTCTAACAAGAAAAAAAATGAGATTAATTCACTAGTTACTTTCAAGTCTCAAGTTAGGTAGCAACTTGGAAAAGAAGGGTTTAGAAAAATCACACTTATATAATCACATCACTAATTATTCCAAATTAAAAAAAAAAATAAAAATCATGCTAACAAAATGAAAAATGTTGTAGCTCAATAGCTTAATCTATGATCCACCGGTTACGCTACCATTAAAAATCTCTATAGTATCACCCTGCGCAACCTGATGCCATCGAAACGACCTGTCGTCCTCCATCACATTCTGCTTATAGATGAAGAAATAGCTCTCTTGCGGCAAATGAAAATTCATTTGCCTTTGGTGCAACCTCTGCAGCTCCTTCCTCAGTTCTCCTACATTATCCAATGGGTTCACGTCCACCGCAATCTTCTTCGTCCCACACTTTGTCAAGACCATAAGCTTCAGCTTATTTTTGGACCCCATTCCACATCCGCCGCCAACTCCAGCCCCACCCATTGACACGGGTGAGGTTGCAGGAGCTGGTGAAGGTCTCAAGCTCACCTCTATCTCCGCATTGTCCGCAAGCTCGCATTCACACAACGAGCGATGATCATGTAACTCATTCCCAACTGCATGAAGCACCAAGCGATTAAGTGGAATGGATTGATCCATCGCTTGGATTTTCTCTTTTAGCTTTGAGACAGTGTCATTTACATCCATTTCAATAGGGACATGCATTTTGGACGTTGGGGTCTTCACGTTGAGCTGGATTTTCTTCGGGCAGTACTCCTCCATAGCCTTCACATTGTTATTACAATTGCTATTGTTCACCGGTTTATCGAATTCAGATGCGACGAGGAGTTGGACGCGGGAATTGTTGTAGATGTCGCAGTATTCAACGTTGCGTTCATCATCGAGGACTCGGCCGTTGAAGATTAAAGTTTGGTGGGAAATGGGAATCCCTTGGTATTTCTGAACCTTCTCTTTGATCTCGAGAACGGTGTCGAAATAACCAACTTCAATTGTGAAGGATCTCCCTCTCTGGAGCTCAAAAATAACATCCATTGCCAGGAATCAGAATTCAGCAAGGGTTTTGGATATATATAAATATATATGTTTATATATATATATATATATATATATATATATGTGTATGTGTGTAATTTGTGCATGTATAAAGATTACGATATAAATGTGTTGTAACTGCATCCGATTTGCATGTTGTGAAATCTGAAAGGGGTTCAAATTTTCTGGATTAATGAGAAAGAATCAAAGATTGTTATCCATTTACTATGTGATCTTCACGGATTTTCAGGTTTTAATGTTTCAATTTTCAAATGTTTGTGGGTATCTGTTACAAGGATCTCGATCTTGAGCATCGGATTAGAATTAAATCCAAAAAATTAGTTCTGATTAGATTCGCTTTGAAAATTATTCAGCGGCGTTCGATAACTATTTCGATTTTTCTTTTTCTTTTAAATTAAAATTCATTTAGTAATTACTTTTGATTTTTTTTTTTTTTTTTTTAAGTAATAACGGAAATCCAAAATTTAAACTGAAAGGTTCATAAAAACGATTGTCCAAGATTGCTTGCTAGATTGCATTAGATGAATGAGAAACTTTCTCCAACTTTATGACCAGGCTTTTTACTTTTACCAAGTATTATTGACACTCCAAAAATCTCATTTTACATTCCTCCCAAATGTATTTTTCTTTCTAAATATAGAAAGTTTGAAGTGTAGAATAAGAATTTTAGAGTGCCAATAACAATTCTCATTTACAATGCTCAATTACATGGATTCATCCAATGAAAGATCTGAGTGACGTCTTTTCCATTAGTATCCTTACATAATCAGGACCCTGTTTGTCTCATTTCGTTGGATAAGAATATGGAAATTGACTGGTCTGGACCCAAGTATTTTTCTCGGAAACTAAATTAAGAACGTGTTTAAAAAATAAATAAAATGAACACATCAAGGCCGAATCTTTTACTAGTTCTTGTGAGAAAGTGGGGCAGAAGCCCAAAAGGAAACAACTAAACTACCCTAGAACCAGTCCTGGTCGTGACATTCATACGTGGCGGTTTGACCATCACACTAAAAGAAAATATTTCTAGCCTCATAAAAGATGAGGGTAAGAAAAGCTCAGTATGCTCGAATTTAAAGAGCTGAGAAAAGATTGTAAGTACATGGCTGTCAAGTACACACAAGAGTTTCAGGAGTCTTGAGCAGCATACAGCTGAACATGTCGCGGCCAAACTTGACCGTAAACATCTTTCTTGTTATACCGCCGGTCCCAAGACCAAGGCACATCTGCCCAAGAGATAAAAAGAAATAAGAAGAATGAAATATGGGAACGGAAAAGGAAGAAATTGAAGAACGGACTACCTTCCGCGGTGTATGGCTGAGGAGGGAGTTCATAAGGCACGGGCAATTTAATTACTTCAGATGAAGAATCTGTATTCCTGTTTCCTTGCCAGTTCAGAGTCACGAGTGTTGTTCTCGATGCTTCAGAAGTTTCTGACCGTCCAGATTTATCCTGAAACTCAACTGAATTAATATCTTTCTGCTCCATTTATGTTTCCCTTCCTTCCTTTCTTAACAACGCAAGTGTGATACTCAATAACTATTTATGTAACGTGCGTAAAATGGCCAGGATGTAGCTATTACCTTAGATGGAACCCCATTGCTCGTACAAGAAAACCCAAAACTGCATGTTTTACGTGGTAGAAATAGAATTCCCAGCTGTAATGAGCCACACAAAGTAAATAAACATACATCAGAAAAGCTTTGGCAGAAGCAGATGATGAAGCAAACTATATAGAGAAATATAGAAAATGACACGTCATTCAACATATCAACACCCATTAGGTCCTTGTATGATTAGACCAGTTGTAACTTGCAATTGAAAAGTTGACAAATTTCTTGTTGGATGTACATCTCAAGTAAGCTAAGCAATACTGTATTAACTGAGCAAATGAAAGGCATCGTTTCACTTGTATTGATATCAAGTCTGTGTTGTAGATGATATGATTCAGACAAACCTACCTCATAAGAACGGATCATCAACTGTGAGTTGTTCTTCTGGAGAGCGCCCCAGGCAGCCTTGCTAAGATTTGCTGAAGTTAGCAAAAACCAACTGTCGGGAAAATGTAGAAACTCACAGTTAGTGCTCTAATCTAGTATGACTGCGGGTACGCTACTAAATATTTTTAAACATAAAACCGAGAAAACACAATCAATAGGATCCAAATTCCAAAATCTTACGCAAGTTTCTGACCATTATAACGCACGAATGTTTTTATATGTGGCATTGCACGACTGAAATGAAAAGGCACAACTGTAAATCAATTTATAGGTTAATGGTAAATTGAAAAATAAAGAAGTAATAAGTTTGTCCAACTAAACATCTCAGAGTCAAAGATTTCAATGGAAAGGTAGGAGAAAGAGACCAGCGGCCGGTATGGCTTGCCCTCCATTTAGCCCAGTACTTTTTCAAGAAGTCTTTCTCCACATTCTTTAGTGGACTTGGAATGGCATTTCCAGCTGCATAGCCCTGGAAAAACCAATAAAAGAACAGCAAATGAAACCAGGATGCAGAATCACAATGTACACCCAAGGACCACATGATAGACGGGATGATTCTATTGCTATATGCTAAGGCTCAATTACTACTTTTCAGGAATCTCGTCTAAGTATAGCCAACTTTTCAACTGTTTTGAGGTAATTTTCATGATATATAACCCTGACCACTACATGAGATCTATCGAGGTTTATGCACACAAGGTCTTTTGACTTTAATAGTAAAACAAGGTCTACAGGAAATAGTTCACAAGAATGGCCTACTTGATAGTACCTCTAAAGAGCATCTGACATCTTCTACTGTAGGCCATATTATGAGTGGCTGCCCAGGACCGAGAGGAGTTCTATCTTCCGATAAGCCTGATGACATTGAAGACATAAACTCAGCCATCCACTTCTCGTCCAAAGAACCCAGGGAGGAGAACTGCAAAGGTAAGGATACATAAATAGAATTTCTTTGAAACTATCACTATTTCTAATAATTACACTCCACCGAACGAAGCATTCATTACCACAAACTTTACCCCTTGAATCACAATTCCGTTCTATATATCTTCATTTTATAAACCAAACAAAATTCCTATGGCCAGAATCCCCACTACGGAGAAATCAAATGTAATAAATATACACCCACTAGGTCCAGAATCTTGTAAATTTGTAATAAACATATTGCTGAATTACTGCAACTAATCAAAGAAAAACATTCAGCATTGACATCCATCATCATAACTGCCGGTAAAAGAGTCAAGCAGTTGTGTCACCGTACCTGATAAGCAAGAGGAGATTTCCGAAACTCTTTATCAAAAATACACTCCTGAAGAACAGTGCGAAGCTTCATATGCCCCCACTTTTTCATGTTATTACCCGTATGATATCCAGGGACAGATGCAATTAGCCTCACCTGAAAATTACACACAGCCACAGATACTAGCTTTGACATTAACTATCCCAGACAAAACAAAAATCTAAATATTTCAAGGAATAGAAAACATACTGCTGCATCACTGTAATCAAACTTCTTGAAAAATGATGGATTGATCTTGAAGCTACCCAGATTAGGAAAATTAACTGAAAACTCAGGCCACTGTTGACATCCAACCAATAACATCAATTTCATACTCTCATTGGCACTAAAGGCAAGACATCTTGAAACTAGATATAAAAGATAATGAAAGGAAGCAAACCAAAACGATAAATAAATACATAAAACCAACCAAATCAACCTCAAGGATTGTTATATTTATACCTTAAGTGCACTGAGATAATCGATTAAGTCACTTTCGAATCCACATCCTTTGCTTGGATTATTTTGATCTTTCCAGGGAAAGTCCTGCATCCACAAACCTTGGCTTTTGTTGTTCCAGTCAACATGTATATAGTTTGCTGTATGTACAATGATTCTCACTCCTCGAGGGTAAACAAGAATCATGGCCTTTGAATGGTGTGTACCAAATGAAATGGGCAATGGTGGTTTGTGTAGAATCCAGTTCGCAGGCTTCTTTCTCTGAAAATTTCAGGTAATAGCTTAAAGTCATGTGAATGCGAAAAGGTCAAAAAGCATTACATTGACAGAGATTAAGAAGAATAGACCCAAAGCAAACCTTCATGTAATCCAGTGTACCATCACCCTCACCATGAATAACCAACACATGTGGAACTTTGGCAATTGATGGGCATGCTAAAATGAGGAGGGAAAAAAACACAATCAGAACCAATCAGGATAGCTTATGCATAACACAACAATAATATACCATTAACCAGATTCAGAATAAACACATAGTAACCGTAAAAACTGTAACAAAAGAACATTGGGGTAAGAAACACCTTTCAAATATGAAAGGCATGTCCTGCTGTAGATATATTTGAGACATTCTTACACATACATACATTTGTGAAGTATTAAGTAACATACATGTTTGGTATATATATGACCAATATTTTAACAGGAAACACAATCAAAGTGAAATGAACATACCAGGGATCAACCAATCGATGTCTACCATGTAATTGGAAAGGATAGCAACAAGAATGTCCCCCTATGAAAGAAGAAGGAAATAATTAAACTCCCATCCAAAATCAAACATTCATAAGACAGTCAATCTCTTCCATTTTTGCATGCTGAATATGAACTTCCGCTGCGCATACCTTATAACGTATTACACAGCCTTGCAACATGATTCATGCATGTAATATGCAACATGAACTATACAGCAGGGGACAACCGTTACCTGAATCAAATCCCTTATAGAAACACAAGAGGTATTTGCCCATGGGGGGAGTCCTTGCACATTCAAAAGCCGAAAGGTCTGTGGTAATTGATCATTAGGAACACAAAAATGGCGTATGGCCTCCACACTGCCACCGTCTCTATCAGCCCCCGAGCTGCTTCCTTCCACCTCAGCCTTCAAATTGAAGAAAGACATGCATTTTATTCACATCTTAAAATCACATTTTCAACTATCATCAACAACTACTTCAAACTACTTCATTTCAAGAGAGCGACACCTTAAAACTCCTTTCGGAACCTTTATCTTGAGACACTAGTTGACGTGGCCTCTTTCGAGTCAATTCTTCAACTTCACCGGCCTTTCCACCATCATTTGATCCCCTCTTATGGTCACAGACAACACGCACATTATTTCCATTTTCATTATCAGACAATGTCTTATACTCGAAAAGAAAATGCCCCGGAATCAGCTCTATAACATCACCATTGCATATCGTTGCATTTTCTTTCGGAAACAATTTCTTCCTGTTACTCCCGGATTTCACAACAATGGGATTTGTCCCCTCCTACAATTTACATTCATTCAATTCAAAGTTCACAACTTTATATTTCAATATATAAACCAGTAACTAGTAAGGTCATCAAAGTTCAAAAGGTGGACTCATTCGAGGTTTAAATTACGAAATTACCACGACCAAAACGGCGGAATCACTAGCATCGATAGTGAGAGCGAGGTGCTTCCGGCTGAGTCGTTTGTCGGAGAGGGAAGCGGTGGTGTTGCGGCCGATGTAATTCGGGCCTCGGGAGAGGGGTATTTTTGGGAGTGAAGCGTCTTCTTCTAGCTTGGCATTGAGAGGAACCAAATATCCCATCTACACAGCAGCACAGAACAAACATCAGTAAGAAAAAAAAGATTGGAAATTGAGAAGTGGGAATTGGAGAGGGGCAAAAGGGGAAGAAAGGTACCAGACGGTGATCCATTGGGGAATGTATGGGTGCATGAGAAGTGGGAAAAGTTTCGAGCTTTTGAGGGGAAGAGTTTCTGACTCGGTGGGGAAGAAGGACTCTGAGGAGCAGGACGGGACTGTCGGCAGATTTGGAGGCAGCTTACGGCAGTTTTCCGTTGAGGGATTTGATCACATGACTGATGAGTTCTATTTGGGCTCTTTATTTAACTGGTTTTTTTTTTTTTTTTTAATAAAAAAGGAGGACAACTAGTGGTATCACGGTTATCCACTCATTCCGGAGGTTAGGAAAACTCACAAAGATATTTCAACCTTTCTCTGACTACAAGTCTGGCACACCAAGATTAATTGTGTACACACCAGATCATGCATTCGTGTGGATTTTGAGCCACTTAGACCTTTGATCTAGTTCTTATACGAAAAGTGTTATCGACACATTTATTTATACAAAAAGTATTATCGACACACTTATTTTTACCTCCCACACACGTTTGATAGTTTTTGATAATTTATCTTCTTCAATTCATTCAATCTAACAATAAAAAATTAAGAAAAATGTGTAGGTAGTACTACCCTTCTTATAGTTGTGCACTTATGTCAAATTGTAATTTGTCTGCAAAACCGCAAGCGACAATTGACAAACAGAGTGCACTTTGAGAGAAGCTATTTGTTACTTCCTTAAACTTTTGAAATTTGTCTCACCCTATATTTGATTGTCAATTTGAGTATCCATGAAGAAAGGATTTTACAGAATTTCAGTAACTCTTACAATGACCATCAAATGGAATTTAGAAGGTAAAAGTGCTTTTGCCTCAAAGTCTCATATACACAAATTAATCCATATAACTTATAACTTCGTGTATTAAAAGTCACAAAATACAATTTGCTAAGGTTGCGATTTGCAAGTAACAATCTTAATATTCCGCCTCCTCCGCCGCTCAGCTATTTCAACAAAAATATAGGTCGACTCCTTCGTGCCTTGGTCTAATTATCTTGTCAGTATTTTGAGAACATAAGGTAGCATTGGCGACAAAATTTGCTATCTTCTCCGCTTGGATTCTTTGCGCATATCCGCAAGGTAGCTCTCCAAGTTTGCCTTCTCCCATAAACGTTTATGAATAAGATCTTCCTTTCTTGATTCATCTGACAAAACAAACCAATGAGTAATATGTTATGAAGAACCTCCGGGATGTAGGTGTGTAAGAAAGCATGTAGACTCTCGAACTCACAATTCAAAACGGTAATTAATTTAATAGTTTTCCATTATGGGACTTGTTTATCCCCTTGAGCTTGAGGATCGGAAACAGTTTTTCTAAGGTTGTCGCGTCTTGAATGGAAGATTTTGTGTAGCCAAAAGTTCATGGTGGGTGGCTAAAGCAAAACAAGGTTGGTTCTCGTATGAATGGGTGGTGACCTAATGTATCTAAAGTTGGTAACCTGAGCCAAATTCATAATGCCGTTAGAAGAAAAGAACAAAAAAATCATTAAAATTTAAAGTTGATTTACCTAGATTTCTCCATCCATCAATAGGCGCACCAAGGGACCTCCGTGTCAGGTAGGAGGCATCATCCCATGTATATGGTGCTTTTTTCACCTTGTATCTCCAGAACCAACAGCCACACCATAATAATAGCTGAATCAACAGACTAATTGGTAATCCATGTGATAATCAATGTAAAATCCCCGACTTCAACCTATAATCTCAGCATTTCTTGAATGACATGAAGGGAACTCTAACCTTGCCAATCGTGTAGGGAAGAAGTATGAAACGAACACCAAGAAGATCCCACATGGAGGGTTGTTCCGCTCCGTTAATCTGCAGCTCCAGTTCGCTGCCAAGATCTTCTTCCACTTTCCTATGAAGAAAAAAACATCCACCTTTTTTCAAGACAGTTTCACAATCATAAAATGCAGTTCTATACACAATTGATTAATCCTTATGGACAAATTTCCAACTTTTCACAACGCATTTAATTATTTCTCTTTGAAAATGACTAGAAGTTCATACTTGTTCATCTGCCTGTTGCTCTTTTTCTTATTTGTAGTCCCTCCACTACGCTCAAGTTCCAAAGCCCGTAGTCTATTTTTGTAAGCAGGAGTCTTCTTAACCATATCTACAGCCTACAAAAGCATGGAAAATCAACAATGTCACAGAAAAGAACCATTTCCAGGTTTCTGAGTCATAAAACAAATGATGTGTATGACTAAGTTCTGTATGAATCCACCAGAGTACGCATGTAACCTCATCGTAGTACAAACCTTTACCATTGCAATTTCTATACTATAGTCTCAAAGTACAAGAACGAAAGACTAATAAAAGTATAAAACCTATATTTGGGAGTGAAATTAACTGTCAGCACACGAGTAACAAAGGCATGCTGTGCAACTTTTTTAAAAAATACACTGATATCCACAAATCAAACATTAACGCATTGAGACACATATAATGTCTTGTAGGAATTTTATTGATTTGCAACAGTACCTGATTATACCTTGTCCACTGATTCAGATACTGAAATGCAGAAAGAATCAAAAGAAGGCCAACCAGGACTGCACGAGGATCCTAGAAGGTGAACATATAAACAACTTTAGAAATAAGCAAATGGAATTGGAGCTGCACCTAGCAACTACAAAGTTGCTTCTGCGCAGGCAGAATATGAAGTTATAATCTTAAAAAATAAAAGTCTCTCACCGTTTTGTGACCATAATATGCTTGATAGTAGCGAGCAGTATTGTAAAATACCTAACAAGTAAAAAACATGATAAAAGTTATTACCTTTCACAAACATTTCAGTTCAAAGAACTCAAATTACCAATCTAAATTTAACTATTCAGCACCATACTAACAAGAATGTTCTTGTTTCGTGTAGTCTCGATTCTCAAGTCTAAAAAAAATCCACTTTTCAGCGCATTGCTAACTATGTAGTTTGTTCATTTTACCTCCTCTGGATGTGCAATGGCATAATCATACTGCTCTCGCGACGCCTCGTCTTTCAGAATCTGCAATGTAGCAATTAAACTCCATTATCAATAGCACAAGACAGCAACAAAACCTTCAAAAGTTCCCATCTTTTTCCACAAAATTACATGATCCCAAGTACCTCATAGGCATTGGCAATTTTCACAAACAGCTTTTTCGATTCCGGATCCGGGTTTTTATCCGGGTGACTGAAAATTCAACACCAAAATGTGAATAGATATGATCAAAATATTGACTTCATATCAAATTTTAGAGTAATTTTACAGAGAAAAAATGGCGGGGACTCACTGTTTCAATGAGAGTTTGTAGTAAGCTTTCTTGATTTCCGACGAATTGGCGCTCTGCGTAACCCTGGACAAGGAATTGAAACGTTGGGTAAATATGCAACCAATAGAGGGGTAATTCGGGAATCAAAGGGAAAAATGTGAGGGAACTGAACTAACCCGAGGAGATCGTAGCAGTCGTCCTCGTCGCAGTATATGGCCGTAGACGGAGTGATGAGATAGCACAGCATTAGAACTAAAACGACCGAGAACCACCGAATCGCGGCCGGTGGCGCCATGGTTCCGACGGAGCTCTGGATTTCTCTGATAATGGATTCCCGAGGGTTGGAGCGCTTGATAACCAAAATATAAATTAAGTCAACAGATCTGGATTTTCAAAAAATGTTAGCCGTTGGATTTGCATACACTCATAGGTGATTAAACGATGTGTCGCTGTGTAAGAGCTGGCCGCTGAGGATCCTCTGACCAAACCCATCGCGTCTGTGAAATTTTATCCAACGACTACAATTATTATAACTTTTAGAGGGACTCCCTATTTGTAGTCGTTGGATAAAATTTCAACAGCCCGATGGGCTTGGTCAGGAGGATCCTAACCTTTTGCTCAAGAGAGGATCCTAATCTGTATGTTTTGATATGGGTCTAATGTATTGCACAGTCATAGGTAGGGTCTAATAAGTAGAGCAATTAAAATGTCCATAATTTGAAAACAAAATTGCATCGACTATCGTTGAATGTTTTATCATGACTCTTCCAGAATTAACATTGAACTTTAAGTTACACATCAAATCTCTTCATTTCACAAAAAACTCTCATCATTTTTAGTGTAAAATATATCGTTGTATTAAAAAAATTAAAAAAAAAAGTTACTCATCAAATCTCGTCGTTTCATCAAAAACTCTATCCAACTCCTGTTTTGAATTTTCCTTGCAATTCCTGCAGATTAGTATCCGAATTTGAAATTGAATTTGCATGAAGCTATGAGAACTACAAGTAATTTTACATGTTTTCGTTGAGTTGTTTACAACAGTAAGCTTCATTTTTGTTGGTATTTGTTACATGATTCTAGTCTACATGATTAGTGAGCATTATACATTGATTGTCTTACGTAAGTAATTGCTCAAGAGGCTTTTGACATTGATTGTGTTAGCTTCAGGAGCTTTTAACATTACCAAGATAGAGGACTACATCTTACTGTTAGAATCATGTAAAATTACTTATTCCACCATGATAGGTAGTTACAATACGATAGGTAGTTTAGCTTGTACACGTACTTATATGGCAGGTAGTTCAAACTGTAAAAGTACTTATATAATAGATAGTTTAGATTATAAAATATCAGTTGAAATCTAAGTTTATGCCAACTAATATTATAATATGATAGGTAGTTTAGCTTGTACAAGCACTTATATGACATGTAGTTTAAAATGTAAAAGTACTTATATGATAGGGAAGATGATCCTCTCCTGAGCATAGGATGGGGATCCTCCTGACCACGAAATCCGGACCGTTCAATTTTAATCCAACGGTTGCAATTATTATAACTTTTAGGGGATCCTCCTGTTTAAAGCCGTTGAATTAAAGTTGAACGATCCGGATTTCGTGTTCAGGAGGATCCTCATCCTGAGCTCAGGAGAGGATCCTCTTTCATATGATAGGTAGTTTAGATTGTAAAAGATCAGTTGAAATCTGGGTTTATGCCGACTAATAGAGTACCTAAGTTGAAAAAGAATAGAAAAATAATATAACTAATAGGGAGGCCCCCAAGAGATTTATAGGTGTCCGAAACTTTGGAAATGTCATAAATTAATTTTAGGAAACATGTGGTGCGAATAGAATGACTCTAACTTTGGCTTATAGCACACAATTTTTTGTGAAAAAAAAAAATTGAAATTTTTAGCTTTAAGAAATATTTTGCGCTGGAGTTAAGAAAAATATTGCAAAACCTTTGGATGTAATCCTACCAATTATTAGGTCCTAGAACTATTTTTTATTGATTCTTAAAGTGAGAAAATAGAAAAATATCTTTAAATTTAGATTTTAAATCATTGATTACAAGTGTTTAAAAATGAATTATAATATATTTTGCACAGAATACAAATATGAGAGTTTGTTGTTATGGTAAGAGAAATAAAAGAAATATTAACAAAATAAATAAATTAAAAAAAAAACTGAAAAAAAATTTAAAAGAGATGGATCGGTATGAAACTACCGACTTTTTGGTTCATTAGTCGCTATCTTTTTAGCGATTATTTTTAAATAAAATTGCTAGCAAAGTACCGATCGTATCGTTTTCTTTTTTTTTTTTTCTTTTTTTTCTTTTTCCATTGAATAGCTATAGTAGAGTAAAATAGTAATCACAATGCAAAGTATCAACCTAACAACAAAAAGTACTGACACATGGAGTCCTATTCATGGACCTAAATAAAAAAAAATAACTAAAAATTGGACTAATCTAATTGTTAGGCCATAAAATTGGGAAAGGGATCCTTTCTGGATCTCTTCCACCAAATCCACCCAATCACCTAATTCGGACTCTTGAAATTTAGTTCAACAGCTAAAGTTATTATAACTTTTAAAGGGGCCCCCTGTTTGTAGCCTGGATCAAATTTCAAGGACTTGGATTGATTGATTTGATGGATTTGTTGGAAAGGATCCGGAGAGGATATCTTTCCATAAAATTGGACCTATTTCAAGTTAGTTTATTTACACATAACAGATTTGAAAGGAAGAAGTTAATTTAAACCACATATTAATGAAACTTTTTTTGTCAACTATAAGAGGGTGAAAAAACATTTTTGTCTTCTGTCACAAAATAAAATTATGGACAATAAAGTAATTTGCACAAACTAAATTTTACAGTTGTTTTTAAAAGCATCATCTACATGTGATCCTAACAAATCACCTACAAGAACTCCAGATTTTTATGGGTGTATTGTTTTTTGAAACTTCAAATTTCTATGGCACTTATTTTCAAAACTTCAAGTTCGAGTTTAAGTACGAACTCTAGGTTCATGATACCTGCAAACAAACACAATATACATATGTAGTGAATGGGAATAACTTCGGGACCTATGTGTGAAAAGAATGAGCGACGACCCAAAATATGGGGTTGTCGGGGCTTGCAGGGCCAATAGAGTGGTTGTTGGGTTGCTGGACAACAAATGAGAAGTAAATAGGTTAACATATTATATACCCAATTATTGGGCTAAGAAGGAAAAGTGAAAAACAATGCCTAACCCATGGGCTTGTTATTTCATGCCAAAAAAAAAAAAAAGGCCCAAAAGAAAGAAAGAAAAAAAAAAAAAAAAAAAAAACAAGTAGGACGGTTTGGTGTATATGCCCAATTGGGTTGCAGGTCGACTGCAGGCAACCCAGGTCCGTAAGAAAGGTGATGCAAAATGGCTTTGTTTTGGACCTTAGAGTTTTGGAGCAGGAACGAATTGGTGGCTCGGGTAGCGCGGCTTCAGGCTGCGACTCCCATGCATGTAGGGTTTGAAAAATCCCATTTTTTTTTCTTCTTTTATTCATGCATATTCAATTCACCACAATTATAAGAACAATAAGTTTAAGGCGAATCTATAATTTGATAAAAAAATAAAATAAAATAAAAAGTGTAAAATTAGAGTTCATGCTTCATGGTGAATGCTTCATGCAATCATTGCTGAAAAAATATCGAAATTGAAACCATCTTTTATAGATTACTTGGATTGCTTGATGAATATTGTGAACGGCTTTGTACTAAACAAGCATTCAATTCCTTAGCTCAGTGTCAGGAATGTGTTTAACAATGCATTGTGGCCTAAATTTAACTGAAGGAGAGAGAGGGATGGAGCTGCATAAAGAAAAAAGATAGACTTGGGAATTACTGTGATGATATTTCTCCGTACCTTGTGCATTTTTTAAGAAAAATAATGGGGTTATAATTAATTCTTGAATTGTTTCTCGCTAACATTAGTAGTTGTTGAAACTATAAATACTCAAGTAATGATTTCTGTTGTGAAATTGGTGTGAATGCCCACATAAAGAAAACAACCACATATGGCTAAGGGTGAAAAGAGCAAGAATAGAAGTCAAAATTATATTGCTTAAATAGTAGAAGTTTGGTTTTTATTGTTTTGGTGTGTAAGAAGAGTCTTAGTGGTATTTTAGGCAATTCCATTTTTCACTTGAGGGATGTTAAGAAGAGTCTTAGTGGACCTTCTGTGACTCCATATTTTTGACGTAATTTTTATAAGTTGGTATATGATGTGACGTTAAACCCTAAGGTGTCAAATAATTCATGAAAAATTATACTTTTGTGAGAGTTATCTTAGTATTTCTCTTATACTTTTTTTGGCCATACATTGCAAAAACTTTGATACAAAGATTAATATATCATCACATAAGTGTGAAAATTTCGGTAAATTTAAAAATAACATTTGTACGAATAATAATGCAAAGTTTAAAGACATGAAAATATTTACTAACAAAAAGGATGAACATTGAATACCAATGCAGATTAATCACACAACGTTATAATGCCACATATGTAGACTAAAGCAAACAAAAAACTCTCACAACTAGAGACACTAAAAAAGATACAAACAATTGAAATTGAGGTTTTGCAAACTAAAGCTCACAAGTTGCAATGCTCATGACTACGATTAAAAGAGCAATTCCAAACCAACAAAGCTTTCTATTTTGTGAGAGTTGAAAAAAGAAAGAGGAGGAGAAACACGTGCTATGCAGCAAATAAGATAGTAAAAATGAAACACAACATTGATGGGAAATGGTTGTCTGAGGGATACTGTTTACGCACACTTAGTTTAATTAGATTAAGATTGACATAGTTTGCTTAACCAGATTTGAAAAAACCCACGCGTTACTGATGTAAGATGTAAGTCAGTTATGTTTTTATTTATGAATTCCTTTCTAAATGCTAGGCAAATGAGGAGATTTGGTAAATCTTAAACGCCTATGACAGTTATTGTTTTCTTTGTCTCTCAGAAAAAAACAATCCAACAAGGAACATTGTCCAAAGATGGAAAGGAGGAATTTGTTAACCGTTGCCGATCTTAATTTTACCTTCACAATCCATCTCATCTTTCTCTTTTTCAGTATCTAATTAGGTAATTTTCAAACCTTTTGCACTAATTTTTCAGTTCTAACAGGTAATTCTCCACTTTTATGTCTTTCGAACAGTCTAATTTTTCTTATGACCATAGCCCCTAATTATTGTTAAAAAAAATGTTTGAAGAAGCGTGGTTTTGCAATCTATGACTCCGGCTACGATAAAGATTTTTTACAGTGGTCACGATGGTAAAGGTTTATAGATGTCTAATTTTATTCATATGTGTATTCTTTTTCATGTGCAGAAGCAAACGTACATGCATAGGCATGATATGTGCTTTTTCTTCTTTGATCTACTTTTATAGTTATTGAGATTTGGTTAATAATTAAATTGAAATTGATATTCTACACTTTAGTCCATTTTTGATGCTATTGTATAGAAATATAATCATATGAACTTAAACTTTAAATTGTACCAATTTCAGGGCTTTACAACATTTCAAGCACACTTGTCACATCTCAGCCCGAGTAGTCGAGCCCGGGATGTGACAATTTGGTATCAGAGCCAATCCTTGGCCAGATGTGTGCCGACGAAGACATTGGACCCTTAAGGGTGGTGGATTGTAACATCCCACATCGCCCAAGGGAGTGGATCTTGTAAGCCTTATATGTATATTCTCATCTCTACCTAGCACTAGGCCTTTTAGGAGCTCACTGGCTTCAGTTTCCATCGAAACTCCGAAGTTAAGAGGTAAGGGGCGAGAGCGTTCCCACGATGGGTGACCCACTGGAAAGTTCTCGTGTGAGTTCCTAGAAACAAAACAATGAGGGCGTGGTCGGGGCCCAAAGCGAACAATATCGTGCTACAGTAGAATCGAGCCTGGAATGTGGTGGGGACCCGGACCAGGCTAATGATGTGTGGTTTCTTTGTGGAAGGTGTCCAATCAATTGGTATGCAATTTGAAAATAATTGCTCCATTCTCTGTTTCGATTGTTTTATCTATTTTTTGCTCCATTCTCACCTATGTTGTTCATTTTCTCCAAGTCATTTTTTATGGCACTTATGCAATGCATGCGGGAAGACAAATATTTCCTTATATGATCTTCTTGCAAAGTGCGAAGAACAAAATATATTATCCTATGTCTTTAATAAAATTACTATCTAAAGGTTGTTCATTATTCTCAAGGATGTGTGTGCATATGTTATTCTTTGTTTTTGTTAGTATATCGAGAAAAAAAATTTAGTAATCATTTTTATAGGTGTGGACATTTTTGTCACAGCAATATCTGATTATGTTGCTCTTTTAAGACTTGGAAATTGGAAACCTCCCTTTTATATTTGTCCTTTTTTCATCATCGGTTTCATTTATGGAGGTTTTTCCAATTAATATAAAGTTTGTTACATGAGATTTTCGAAATTCATACCAGATTGGTTGTTAATGTTTGAGAGCACTTTTTAGAATTGTATGCTTTCCCTCTAATCCAAATTGAGAGCTCATATCAAAGATTATGCAGAAGAAGGGTTAACTGCGTTATGTGAACATAGGTTGATTTGTTTTAAAACTCGTTTGGATGTGCTTTTAAAATAACAGAAAGTGTGTTTAGTGAAAATGTTTTTGGAATCAATCCTTAGTAAAAATGCAAGTAAATCTTGGAAAAGCACTCAAAGTGCTTCCTGGAAAAAACACATAACTGATGCTTCTTGCAAAAAACACTTGGAATCCAACAACATTTTCTCTAAAAGCACTTACAACTATTTTAAAAGTACATCCAAACGAACCATTTAGATTTTGGTAACAATAACAAATTTATACAGCTCAACATGGCAACGAAATCATAATAAGGAATTTTACATTTGATATTATCTTGATTGAGCTTTGGGTTTGAATCTAATTCGATACGACTATTTCATTTCTTACTTTTCCTCTAAATATGTACATTTTAATTACTACTTACTTTATGCAATTTACACTTCAACTCATATTCTCATTTCAATGAACCGTTTGCAGCCATGGAAAAAAGTACTAAAGTTGTGGGAGCATTGAATTTACGGAAGAGCTTGCAGGTGGAATTAATGGGAAAGTTTAACAAATATGTCAAGAAAAATAGTAGAAATTATATTATGAAGCCACAAACCCTATCAACTCGTATTTAATTAGCAGCTTTTAATAAGATAAAGTGTTCAAAGAGATGTGATTTAAGTGTGCTGTATTTTGTGGTATTTTAAGGACAAGATGATACATATAAATTATTGCTCAGCTTAATGTCATGAATTAATTGTTTAGTTTTTTTTTATCAAACACAATTATTTGGTTCCTTGCTGTATTTATTCCTTTATTCTTCGTTAACATCTTCAAACTTGCTTTCGCATGCAAAGAGTTTTTTTTGTTTATTTACGCATTTTACACACAACTTTATGTTGTATTTCTTTTTTATTTAGAAGTGTACGTTCTATTTTATTTGTATGAAGCGGTACGAGGAAAAAAACAACTAACACAACACATCTTAAGGGGCGCGTAGCGCTCGTGATTAAAGAAAATGCCTCTCGCATGTGAGTGTGGAGAAGCTAATCCCTATTATAAATGGTTAGTTTTGAGTTATCTCTCTTATTAAATGAGAACATTTTTGACATTGTTGAATGTTTCATCAAACTGGAGCTCTCACTTTATATATATGTAGAAGATAGGCCTTGGGCCTTGGGTGCCTTGGGCCTTGGGTCTCTCGGGCTCGATGTCTAATAAATAAAACTCAATAATTAATTTAATTAATCTTTTTAATCTCAAAAAACTCATCCTTAGGGATTCAAACTTATGCATGCAGCGACATTCACGCGCAAATAGTTGGCATCGGGTATGGGCCGAGGCCTATCTGCCATAAAGACATGCGCCGCGTTATGTCAATGGGACCCGGGCTCCGGTTTTGGAGTTGGGTCAGGCCCAAGTAAATGTTCCACAAAGCCGCATGTGATATATTGTCAGGAGCCAAAATATCAAACTTGACATTATGCACCTGCCGTAATTTGTCATCTAGTTCGGCCACACTTAAGGCTGGTTTGGTATTGTTGTACTTTAAAAAAAAATTATTTCTGTTGTGCTCGGAGAATAAGCTCATTTTTGCTGCTTCACGTTTTCAGCTTTTTTTTTCACTCAAAACTGTGAAAATAAGCGATTTTTAAGTGTTTACCAGACATATTTTTAAACTCATCATTTTTTTATATCCATTTTTTATAAAAACATCTCAATACCAAATTAGTACTTAAACCCTCGGTTTGAGCTTGAACCTTGGCTTTGGGCTCGGAATTTCGCCGGAGTTGCTACCCTCCACTGAGTTCGAGCTTCTCCTCCTCAAATCTCGTTGACTCGTTGACCAGCAAATTTAGTCGTGCTCAGGCATCATGATGAGTCCGTGATGATTTTTTTTTTTTTTTTTGGTGTGTGAATATCGTGATGAATTTTTTTTGTAGTGGATCTTGCGGGGAATATTGTGGTGGCGTCGATGTGTTCTCCCGAGGACGACGAGAAAGAGATCGGGAGAGTTCCCGCAAGCCTGGAATAAGAGCGGGAAGGGAAAATGAAAATATCCCCTTGGGTCCCACTACCACTAGCAGCCAACGCAATTCTACCAGAAATGGAGAAAACTAAGAATTATCCTTGAGTTTAACGTTCTGTAAAATCTTCAAATTAATTCGATTTGCAAACGGTTTTCATTTATACATTTGTGGGATCGAGTTTTATCCAAAAACTATGATTGACTCTGGAAGGCCTACAAATATTTTATGACTAATAACTAAAATTCAAACTTTGTAACTAATTATTTCGTTCTAAATTTAACAATACATAGTGAAATACCGTATATTGAATTGAGGGTATTTACGTCCTAAAAGAATTACTATATATAAGTATTACAACATACAAACATGCAGTATTTACCTAGATTGCAGAAAACTTCGAACGATGAACAAACATATCATCAAATAAGTGTAAAATTTTTGCTAGCGATCAATCTCAACATCACATTTGTGCAAATAATAATGCAAAGTTGAAAGATATGAAAAGAATTACGAACAAAAACGATGGATAAAAAGACCGTTGATTCTGACACCAAATACCACAATTTCAGAGGCAAATGTACATTGGAATGAAGGTGACAAAACCACCCATAGTTTCGAGAATACACATATGAAGGCCTTCTAAGGACCCTCCAAATGTTTAGTAGGGGTTCATTTCGTGTCTACCAAGTGTCTGATGTAAAGTCTACTAGGCATAACTCGACAGTTGCGTCAACATCACTCTACAGATTCTCTCGATATCACTTATCAAATTGCTTCAACATATGTCAATATTCGTTGACATGTGCGCAACATGGTTTGGCCAATGACAACAAGTCTACCAAGCATTAGAGAAATGCCTCGGTGAATTTTGGTGTTATCAGTGATGGTATACAGTCAATTAACGTACTAAAGAGGATCTTTATATTGGAGCTCTTTTTCTATTATTTCTTTCTACCATATCCTTAATAGCGGGTTGGTTACACCTACAATCGAAATGAAAACTGAGCGTTTGATGATTTAGAAATGCTGAATCTCGACTAAATCATCAATTGGCAAGACTATTTGAAGTGAGTTCTTTGGCTTGGACAAGATATTTAGTTCATGTCGCTATTCCTAGAGCTCAATGAATAAATTATTGTTATTATATTTTTTCGCGCTTCACACTCTGTTCTTATGTAAAAAGTCATTTGATACGAGTCACCAATAAAGATCACACAACATTATAGTGCCACACACACACACACACACACATACATATTGCTTAAGGGGAGGGATCTCCATTTTTCTAAAAAAATGGGGACACGCTCCTCACCATTGGATTTAACTTTAATGAAATTGTGTGGTTGAGATTGTGTGGTCTGTGTTTTAATCTAAACCACAAAATTTCATTAAAACCAATTAATGGTGGGGAGCGTGTCCCCATTTTTTGAAAAAATGGAGATCCCTCCTCTTAAGCAATCTCTGTGTGTGTGTGTGTATATATATCTATACTAAAAGCAAACGAAAAACTCTCACAACTAGAGACACTACAAAATATACAACGAATTCAAACTGAGGTTTTGGAAACTAAAGCTCACGAGTTGCAACGCTTATGATTCTCATAGATGTGCAAAATTCATCCTATAGCGCCCCTGATGCCATATCGAGGCCACCCACTATCTTACCCAAAAAGTTAGATTTAGTACACAGTTCAAAGTGGGAGAAACATTGATCTAACAAGATAGTTGGGATTTGAGACAAATAGAAACCAAAACGAGGAAGATCTCCTCAAGACGAGAAGGATAACAACCAGAATCACCTGCTATGCGGCAAAGATCTGGCCGAAAACACCCCCCTCCCCCCAGTTGCCTATTTTGTTTTTGCCAAATCTTAAGGTATCCCACACCCAGAAGGTAGGACTAATCCCTAGTGAGACCCGTAAAGACTAAAGACATTTCAATCCGCTCCTTACCACAACCAAATGACACGCGTCCTCCTAAAACTTTCAACTAGGGAATCGCCCGTGTTTTTACCAGCTTCGTGCCTTATACCCAAGACCAGGGAGTAAACCTGCCTAAATATGAAAAGTGAGTTTTTGGGATAGCTAAGGTTTTTTAAGTAGGATCATTTTTTTTCCCAGTTTCAAAATATAGTTTGAAAGTAATAATTAACAGAATAAAGAAGTAAAACAATAATCAACATTGATCGATCCTCACATACTCATTATCCCAACTTACAATGATCGATCCAAACAAATCGTCTAATAATTTTGGCTAACATAAACCCTTAATTGTTTGCAGCAAACAAAGGAAAACCCTTAACTATACCGAACTGCTATACCAACTTAATTTCCATTTCTAATACAAAACTATGCTTACAAAAACAAAACAAAACAAAACATATATATATATATATATATATATATATATATGAAGGCTTAATTATACAACAATAACAACAACAACAACCAAGTCATATTTCACTAAGTAGGGTCGGCTGTATGAATATTAGAACGCTACTCCACTAGATTTTGCGCCAAGTCTTTCTTTAACTCCAAGTACTCCATATTTTTTCAAAGCTTAGCTTAATTATGCATAACATTTTTAAATATATCAATTATCCCCCGCATATATATATCTAGAAATAGCCTAATAATTCACTAGTAGAATTCTTCTGTAGTGGTTTAATTAATTACTAATTATACGACAAATCTCGGAAGACCTATTTTTGAACCCAATTTTTGAACATCCTCTTGGACTTGCCGCCTATACTCCCCAAAGCTGAATTTTCTATAGACAGAAGGCTCCCTGCAACTCTGTATCACGGTGTCATATGAAGGACATAAGAAATATGCAGTTGAGAATCGTTCCACTTGCAAATTCGTGACAACTCGATGTTGAACACTCTTGTACACATTGTTGCTCCATGCCTAGGTAGACAAAGAAGAAAACAATAAAACTAATGAGATAATGAAACAAGTAACTTGCATTATTTACATAAAAAAGGATCTTGTGTTGTCATCTAAACTTCGTTTTTAGATAATTAAAAGCATTTGTGCTTATAATCGCTTCCTAGTAAAAGCGTTTTATATAAAGTAAGTATATCAAAATTTGTAATTAAAATATACAAGTGCGATTTTGAAAAACACTTGAAGTGCCTCATGAAAAAAAAAAAAAAAAAAAGCAGTGCTTATTCCAATAAACCACTATGAAGTGCTATTTTTAAACCCATAAGCACTTTGAGTTTTTTCTCCCAAATATTGTCAAAAACACTTTTGGTAATATGGAAGCACTTTTAGTTACTTAAAAAGCACTTCCAAGTAAGCTGTAAAGCCTTATAGATTGAAAAAACACCTTTTACAAAATCGCTTCTAACAAGAATCACTTATGAATAAAAAGCACTTCCTACATAGTGTTCCTAAACGTGCCCTGTCTATATGTATGCAGATATGATCCAGTATACATGTTTGAAATATCATAATGATGTGAATCAAAAATTTAAAATTACCTGAAATAGATCTCCAATGTTAATGATTAGAGCTTCTGGATTAGGTTTAACTGCGATCCATCTATCGTCTTTGATCAACTGCAATCCTCCAACCTGGTCTTGGTGCAATATTGTAAGGAAATCACTATCAGTGTGTGGCATCAATCCAAACACCTCAGAAGGGATGGGGCAAGGTGGATATCGGTTCATTCGAAGATAACAAGTGCTGGGCAAACAATTTTCTAGGAAAAATGTTGACTTGTGACCTAATTTCTCAGCCAAAATTTCAGCCAATTTCAGTGCCAAACTTGAAACTGTTGTAGCAAATTGTTCCATTGTTGAGCTGGATACATGCAAATATAATTGGAGAAATTGACTTAGTTCCCAATTAAATCATTAGTGCCAAATTATTAATTCAATCTTGCACAATTGGTACTGAAAATGATTAATGATCACTTCTAAAGATGAACTGTTAATTATTTACTATTATAGC